>NW_024115808.1:0-11431 GCF_003073215.2 Triticum urartu | reverse complement strand
TTAGGCAGGCAGGCAGCAATCTCGATGTTTGACACGCCAAACATCATACCGGGGCACATCCTCCGGCCCGTACCACCAGGGAGGAATCTGAAGTCCATCCCACCATAGTCCACCATTTCGCTCTCGAATCTCTCAGGCTTGAACTCTTCGGCATCGGTCCAGCTCTTCTCGTACCTACCGATCGCCCACACATTAGCGAACACGGTGATACCCGGAGGCACGTCGAAGCCCATGATCTTGCACTGTTCCGTGCACAATCTGCGGATGAGCAATGGCACCGGAGGGTGCAACCTGAAGGTCTCCTTGATGACCATCTGGAGGTAGTGGAGCCGGCCGTCGATGTCTGCCTCCGCCACCTCGGTCTTGCCTTGGAGCACCCGCCGCACTTCAGATTGCGCGATGGCCATTATCCGTGGGTTTTTGATAAGCTCCGACATGGCCCAGATCGTCGTTGTCGCCGTGGTTTCCGACCCCGCGGAAAAAACGTCCTGATGATAAAAACTGCAACAGTTTATACTCTGCAGATGCGGTGCAAGAGAGGATGCATGGTAGCTAGAGGTCTTTACTGGTGGTGACTTGCGAACAAGACGCCGCTGACATATTCGTTTGTGAGGGTGATGCCATCCATCCCGCCGTCTCTCTGGAACCGCAGCAGAGTGCTGAGGATATCCTCCCTCTCATCTCATGACAGGCGCTGGCTTCCTCGCTCTCCATCGCCATCTAGTGCTCATGGACCATGGCGTCCATGATGGACTGGATCCTCCCGTGCACTTCCCACGTCGCCCTAAGGGGCTGGCTGCCGAGCACCCGCGCCAGCCGCGACGTCCGGAACAGGTCGGTCAGGTTGAACCCGGACATGAGGTCGATAGCCCTGTCTAGCTCCTCGAGGTATAGCGCCCTCTGCTGGCACCGGTCGCCGACAGAGACCCTCATGATGACGTCGTTCATCATGACCTTCACTCTCTTGCCGACATCGACGAGGGCGCCGGCGTCAGCGACGGACCGCACGAGCCTCGCCGCCTCCTCCTCCCGGACAGGGCGGAACGAGCGGACGCGCCTCGGGCTGAGCAGCTCCACGGTGCACAGCTTCCGGACGGCCTTCCAGTGCCGGCTGTCGTGGCGCGCGAATGAAATGTTCTGGCCGCCTTTGGTGAAGACGTCCGCGGTGGTGTACACGGGCCGGTTCGCGATGGCGGCGTTGTGGACCTTCATCACCTGCCTTGCCGCCTCCGCGGAGGAGAGCACGAGCGTCAGGACGTGGCCGAGGCGGAGGAGCATCACGGGGCCGTGCCGCCGGGAGAGACTGCGCATGGCCTGGTGCGGCAGGGCGCCGAGCAGGAAGTGCATGTGGCCGATCACCGGCAGCGCCCATGGGCCCGGAGGCAGGTTCGGCCGGCTTCCAGAGGCTGGCCTGAGCGTGAGGAGTACGGTGACGACAAGGACGCAGAGGAAAATGTAGCACACGAGCTGGATGGGTGTGGTTTCCATTGGAAGGTGGTCAAGATTCAAGACGCGAATTGCAATGCACCTAGTATATATATTGAACGACAACAAAACAATATGCGAATCAATCTGTAGTTGAGTTGGTTAGGTGGACAGTGGTATCCTCAACCCACCAAGGTTCAACGACGAGGCGCCTACGGTGACTTCGTAAATCTCAAGATAATATGCCCATAGGGGTACGGTGTGTGTGTGTGTCCGTTCATAGGGATGAGTGTATGCACGTGTATATGAACGCTTGTGTCTGTACTAATGCTCAAAAAAACAAGTAAACAATATTTTCATGGGGCTGCTACGCGTGGCTGGCGGATAAAGAAACGGCCCCTCGCGAGCGGCCGTGATCATACTACACAAGGCATCAACTAACAGAAGGTCCAGACTTACAATACGGCGCGCGGTCGTACCATCGGTTGAACGAGATCCATAGCCCAAGCAATAAAGATGTAAACTTTTCTTTATTAATAGCACTTTTTATTAAACGAGAGTATATGTTGGGCAGCTAAAATGATGTACTTCCTCTGTTTCAATTTAACCTGGATATAAAATCTGTCCGAAGTCAAACTTCGCAGAGTTTGACCAAAAATAAAAAAAAATCAATTATATCATTAGACGCATCATAAAGTTAATTTTCATACTATATAACAATGTTGATATTTTAAAGATAAATTTGGTCAAACTTTACCTAATTTAACTTTGAACAAATTTTATACGTAGAGTAAAAAGAGACGGATGGAGTAACACATAGCAATGTCAACTTTCATTGTGCTTTTCTTTAGTGGTAACTTTCATGATGCCAGTACTGTGCATTCATCGTCAGATTAGGTTCACAATGGTGCCATCGGAGGTGAAGTTCACTGCTTGCTAATGATCGCGGTTCGAGCAATGATACACCTATGTAGAGAGTGGCTTTCGTTACCCGTTGATGCTTTTATTTTTGGAAAATATGTGTTACTTTCACTAGTAGAAAAAGGCCCATTAATCCTGGTTCTAGAGGGCCTTTAGTAATTTTACGAAAAAATTGATTTTTTTTTTATTTTTTCCTGATTTTTAAATTTCTGAATTATTTTACAATTTAATCTCTAATCACCCCTCACCACTGCTCAATTTAACCTCTAATTTCTAATCACTCCTCATCATTCCAAATCATCTAACTTCCTAGCCGGTCACCCATCCTCTCACTACTCCAGCCTAAGCACGCTTAACTTCCGGGCTCTATTCTCCCTCGTTTCCAAGTCTACACTTGTTGTTTTCCTGACAATAGTAAGATGTCAATCCTATTAACCCTAGGAGTTTAGCTTGAGTATGAAGTCACACGTTTCACTGTTTGAGTTTGAAACTATTATTCTAAAAAACAATAATTATTTAGTAACACTAATATTTCTTGAATAAGTAGTTTGACCAGATTTGACCAAAAATCAAAAAATGAAATAATTATTTAGTAACACTAATATTCTTGAATAATTTTTAGTAACACTAATATTTCTTGAATAAGTAGTTTGACCATAATTTGACCTGATTTAACCAAAATTCAAAAAAACTGAAATTTGAGCATATCTTTTTTTCCTTTAAGAATTTAAGGATTCTAAAAATTTGCAAACAAGCCTATGGCTGTCAAAATCGGATGTGGATTTTCGTGCTGAACATTTTGATGTATTATACGTTTTTTTCCGACATCGTATGCAAAAATTATAGCCGTTTTACTTCTTCATAACACTTTTTTGCAAAACATGTCCAAATTTAAGTTTTTTTATTTTCCTAACTAGTAGATGTAGTAATGTAACTACATCTCGAAGGATTTTATTTTTTTGAAGTATTTATCATTTTCTTTTGTTTTTTTCAAAACTGAAATGGCGATAGGGAGGGGGGGGGTAGCGTTTGCGAAATGGGCCCTTTAGTCCCGGTTTGAGACACAACCGGGACTAAAGGACCCATTTGAACCGGGACTAATGCCTTTAGCCGCTTGAACCGGGACTAATGCTCACATTAGCTCGAACCGGGACTAATGCTAATGCCGGTTCGTAATGCAACCGGGACTAATGTGTATATTGCGCTGTGACCAAATCCTTGTTTTCTACTAGTGTTTGTGCTTCATGTCACTTCCATCATCCTTATACTATCAAATATGTATACACTTTATGAAATTATGTCCCATGTTCAGTGACGGGGCATCGTTGAAGCAAGACAGTCTCGTGGCATGTCCAGTTTGTTGTAGCAAAACAGGCCATGAGTGAAACAAATTTTGGCTCCCCTCTAGCCTGGCCCGCCCAGCCATTTTTACTATAGCTCGGCTACTCGACATGTTTGTATCAGATTTTCGATGAATAGGTCGATGTACACTTCATGCCATGATGCCATATTTTGTGAGATTCCCTCTCCCCAATACCACTCTTAATAGTTTATAAACTGATAATATCTTTATTTGGGCAATGATGTTTGTTGTGACGAGATTTTGAAAATAAGGCCGATCGATATTGAATAGTTGTTCTAACAAAATATAATTTCGACTTTAAAACCTGATCAATAATATGAAACTCTTCCCCTCAATAATAGTAATAATATGAAGCTCTTTTAAAACTATGAAAATGATAAAAACTATGTATCTTAATGTTTCATAGGGTGTCAACAAAAACTATTTTTTAGTGCATCACGGTTACATTCTGTACCAATATGCATAGATCTTTTTGCAAAAAAATTCTCAATTTTATGGCGGCCCCTCAAAATCCAGAGTGAATCATATTGTTTTCATCGTGTGTCGGTGTACTTTAGGTTGTTTCATATGGTTATATATGTAAATTTTTGTAAGAACAATAGTTTATGCCTAGTTTCATTTTGGGTCACCGTGTCCCAAGTGTATCATTGTGTTTCATAATTCGAATTTCAAAACTTGTAGGAATATATTCAAGACAGGTCCTATTTCAAAGTCAATGCCACCAAGAACGCAAATATGCAAACTAATTATAAATTAGACTTTTGGTTTAAAAAAAGTATTCAAACATGGAAATCAGATATTAATGCATGGGGTGAGCGGAGCAAAGCCTGGCACTATGGGTGAAACATAGTGTGTCTTGAATCTCGCACATAATTTGTGAAAAAAGTTGTCAGGGTTACGTGATGTAATAGAAATACAAGGAGATATATGCAACGAATACATAATCCCTCCAGATGGGAATATGAGTCAGGCACACATAGTTCTTTGGTTTGATTAGCAAAAATGTGTTGTAGGTCACAAAATATTTATTTTGAGATTAGTCATCGAATGAAGTTTCTAAAAATACATATTTTGTGTCATTTTATACATGTTTTCCTAGTTAATCCGACGACCTAAATTTCCATGCAAGACTTATATTCCCATCCAGAGGGAGAAGAATATTGCACTAGTCTCGAAAAAGATGGACAGGTGAGGCATGCAGGATATATCCAGTGCATTTTTTCGATAATGGGCACTTTATTACTTAAAGATTTAAGCATTACACCCGTCCTCTGCAGAACTGAGATGCACACAGCCATACCAAGTCGAATCTAAAAAATAAAAAATAAAGGCGAAGTACAAGAAATTGAGTCTGTATGCCGCCTAAGCTGTAGGATGGCCAATTCTAAGATCATGTTGCCATCCATGTTGAGTAAAAATATCCCTTGCCGTGTGCTCCAAGCGTGCACACACCTCTGTAAACAGGTCTTGATTGTCCACACGTTGTAGAGACGACTATAAACGAAGTGTACCGGTACACCTGTAGATAACCTGCATAAGAGAAGTACTTTCATGTTGAAAACCTTATAATTCCTACATAGCCAAAGCGACCAAATAATGGCAAGCGCTCCCACTCTGATAAGAATTCTAAACTTGTGATAAATCCCATGTAATCAGTTGCAAAAAATATTAGCAACATTACGTGGAGGATACAAGCCAAAAGCTATTTGGATGATTGACCATATAGACCAAGCTAATTTGCACCGAAAGAACAAGTGTTTTATTGTTTCGTCATGATGATAAAAAAAACACATTGCATATTTCCATACCAATTTCTCTTAATAAGGCTATCTTTGATAAGAATGATTCCTGGAGGAAGATACCATGCAAAGATTTTATTCTTAAGCGGCATCTTCATCTTCCAGATCTTCTTCTTATTATAAACTGCCACATCATATTGGATCAACGCTCTATACATTGAATCTACCGAGAATTTACCACTCGCATTTAGATTCCACCAAAATTGATTGACTCCATGTGATAAATGTACCATGGCGAGACGATTTATCAAATCATTCCACGATGCAAGTCTGAGGCCTATTAAATCTCGTCATTCGGGGGAAAGGATTCCATAATCGTGGCGATAGTATCACCCTTATGACGAACAATATTATATAGAGCTTGATATTGTTTCAGGAGTGTGGCATTTCCTAGCCACTTGTCGAGTGCATAGTACATCCAGCATTGTTGCGGGCATAATGAAGTATAATGTAATGAGGTTTGCTTCGGTAGATACCCAATTAGAAAAAAAGATCATAACTTTCGATGCTAACAGCAGTGAGATTAGAAGATACCCTTTCATTATACCTGTATTATAGTAGTTACGAAAACTAGTTTATTTGGATAGCCCCATGCATGTGACCCAATCGCCCCATAATCCCATCAATCTATATGTATTTCGTCCACTGATCCATCGTTGATCTGATCAGAATCTGTCTCGGTAGGACATAATAATTTGTGGATGCCTTAAAAATCTTTCTTGCAACCATCAGTTGCACAAACTTTTCTTTCTATTGACGGATCGAAGCACAAGGCTTTCGCATTTTCTAGAATAAAAGAATGAGGTGAATATCATAAATTGATCTCACTATTCGATGGAGAAAATAGCTGGTCAATGAAAAAAGCAATATCTTAAATGATCAATATTTTAAGGGAATTAGAAACTCGTACGAAAAAATAGACAATTCATAGCCTAAACAGTTGTGTACTTAAATATTGGAATCCACTAAACGTTGCAAAGCAACATCAGATGTCCCACCTTCGCTAGTGCACTTCACCACCACATGCCTCAGATCTCTCATTCTTTCTCTGACCATTTCACCCTCCTTTCCATCCATCAGTCTTGTGATGGCCGCCTGGACTTCCCCTCTCTTCAACTGGTTCTCCACCTCCACCCTAACCCCCACCTTCCAGACATCACACACGTACCTGGCAGTACCCATTTGATCGCCGGACAATGGTCTGCATATCATCGGCACACCTTCCGATATGCTCTCCGTCGTCGAGTTCCACCCGCAGTGCGTGAGGAACGCGGCCACAGACGGATGCCTCAGCACCTCCTGCTGCGGAGCCCAGCTCACTATCCTACCTCTGTTGCCCATCTTCTGCTGCAGCTCGCCAGGGATCGCACTGGACTCGCAATCGTGCACAAGCCTCGGCCGGACCACCCACACAAACGGGCGCTGGCTGTTAGCCAGGCCCCAGGCCATCT
This sequence comes from Triticum urartu, assembly GCF_003073215.2. Lineage (NCBI taxonomy): Eukaryota > Viridiplantae > Streptophyta > Magnoliopsida > Poales > Poaceae > Triticum > Triticum urartu. The sequence continues at coordinate 4,472 of NW_024115808.1, read as the reverse complement.
CCAAGAACTCATCTGTGTCGATGCCCACCAGGCTCCCAAAGCTCACGTAGACCACAGAGTTTGGCCGTTGTGTGTCCAACCAGTCCAAACAGCTGCGATCTTCTGTCAGTAGGCTGCTCTCGACGGATGAAGACGTCATCATGTGCAGAGGGCCGACGGAGAACACCGGGAGGGCAATCTCGCTGCGGATTCTCTCGATCTCCATGCCCTCGATGTCTTCGGATGTGTTGATTATTAGGCCCGAGGATTGCCGTACGCCGGCGACGATGTGGGCGAGGAGATCTGTGTACGCGAGGTGTCGAGTCTTGTCCATCACAAGATGCAAGTCTTGCACAACGAAGGGGGGAAGCTCCTCCACTGCAATGTTGAAATTTGACTCTGATGGACAGATGAACGATCATTCAATATCGGCTCCAACCAATCAAGCAAAGAAAAGACGACAATTAAGGAGCAAACCGAGTGATTGCCAATGTGTGCTCTAAAATGGAATTTAGATTCCAATAGTACATACCCGGTTGAATACGCAAAATGGCTGTTCTCGATCACGCATGTGTAATGGGTACTGACTAGCTACTACGTAGTATATTACATACAGTATGCTCCTTAATTTTCAGGCCTCCTAAACAATTGAGGTCTTCAATTTGATACTGTGTCACCCGATTTTAACTGGATCAACAATTTCACATGGAGCTCTTTCATTCAATTATTTTAGTTCACTATGCTCCTTAACTTTCGAGCTCTCTTGTTCGATCTAGAGGTATACAATTTTGGATTTGGTTCATATTTTGATCGGGTCAACAATTTTTAAAATCAAATGACAACAACCGGCCTATAAAAATATATCAATCCCGCGCACCCTCTCACCATCTAGAAAAAAGAAACGCCAACATATGATACTATATATAGGACCAATATAGTACAGGCATTCATCGACTTCCCACACTGTAAAAGGCCCACCTAAACACCACATTATTACATACACTATGGTCCCTAATTTTTAAGGCCTCCTAAACAATTGAGGTCAGCCGATTTTGACTGGGTCAACAATTTATCATGGAGCTATCTCAATCAATTATTTTAATTCACCATGCTCCCTAATTTTGGAGCTATCTCATTCGATTGAAGTATAGAATTTTGGATTTGCCTCATATTTTGACCGGGTCAACACTTTTTTCTAAATCAATGGGTAGCAACCGGCCTGTAAAAATACATCAACCCGCTGCACCCTCTCACCACCTAGACAAAACAAGAAATGCCGACATATATATGTTATTATAGCACCAATATAGTGCATGCAATCATCGACGCAGAAAATTTCCCCACACCATGAAGAACCACCAAAACACTGCACTTGTCAAACCAAATATTCCCTCAGTTTCATAATGTAAGATGTATTAGTTTTTTGAAAATTCAATTTTCTTGTAATTTGACGAAGTCTACAGCCAAAAATATCGACATCTACAATAATAAATATATAAAATCTAAAAATTCATTTCATGATGAAGCTATTGATACTGATTTGATATTATGGATATTGATACATTTCTCTACAAATTTGATCAAACTTTAAAGAGTTTTGACTTTTCAAAAAGCCAATACAGCTTACATTTTGAAAAAAGAGGGAGTAACTTTTTATGAAATACAAATAATACCAACGACGCAGCAAAGCGCGCCCATCTCTTCTAGTAGCACATGAATTTGGTCAAACAAATCTAAAAACATATTCACCACCACCACCAACAACAACAACAAAGCCTTTAGTTCCAAAAACATATTCACCGTGTTGTAAAAATCCTCTAATGCAAAAGGAAAATGCAGTAGGGGAAGCGGCCTACTTTGATTTCATTTTTGTCAAATTATGAACCAAAATTTACGCTCGTGAGGCAGTAAAGTAGGCCTACAATAATTTTGTTTTTGAAGGAATATGAATCCAAATTAGCAATCGCGAGGACTTGAACCAATGGCCAGGTTGTACATCCATTCCCCTCGCAAGAAAAAAAAAGCTAGGCTCATTTCTTGTAACTTTTGGTTTTATCATGTACATTGGTTGTTCATAGACCACAGATGAAGATAACCATCTTCATATTTTACGAACTTGTTTTTTAGGACGTTTGTAAAAAAATCTTAATTGACAACATCGATTAATTAGATCGTAGATCGCATCTTACCTACTTCAAAAAAAAGGAAAGAATGTACCTACTTCATTTTCTATCTTTGTTTCTCCTATTCGAGGATCGTACCACTCACAGACCCACGTGATAACGGAGATGGACTGATGGAGTGGGTGATTGGGTGAAGTTTTGGGTGGTGGGGGGAGGGGGTCACACTCACAACCTTTGTGTATGCATGTCATGTTCATGTTGTATTATTTGTTTGGCGGGACACGTCAGATTGTACTTTAAAAATGCAAGTACTAGCAACGCTGTTTTGTTAGCAATAATTCGGATCTAGCAACGCTGGTTATGCTGTTGTTCCGAGAACGAACCTAGCTACTATGTGATATAAGGTTCTCTGTTGATCGATTGAAACCAGACATTATTGCGGATATCCATCGAATATACTAATTTCTTTCGTTGAACGAACTGAGAAAAGCTAGCTAGGCCTCCAAACTCCAAACAAAGAGCACAACAATGGCGATTTGGTATTACCTTGAACGGGCAAGTAGCCCTTGTGGCATAGACTTGGGTACGCCAAGTACACCAGGAACCTGACGGCGCTGCTCGTCATGAGGGCCAGAGCGGCCACGCCAAGCTCCCTAGCCACGGAGAGCGGCACAAACCAGTCCACGTCGGCGACCACGAAGGCGACGTGGCCGTCCTCCCCTTCCTCCTCCTCCCTGAGGGCGCCGGCCAGGTAGTCCCGGAACGCCGCTGCGCAGTTCCTATTCAGCGCGAAGACGAACGACGCGACGTCCCTGGACGCGGCGACCTCCGGAGGTATGTTGTCCGGGATGGTGACTAGGCGGTAGTCCGCCGGGAGCTTCCGGCGTTCCGGCGCGCGGGTCTCTGGGTGGAGGATGGTGACCGCGAGGCCACGGGAGTGCAGCGCGGCGGCGAGGCGAAGCATGGGGTTGATGTGGCCTTGGTAGGGCAGCGGTAGGAGGACCACGCGGCGGCGGTCGCGGTTGGTGCTGCTTGGCGCCATGGCGATTGTGTTAGGCCGTGACTGCGTGAGTGCGTTGTGTGGCTGCAGAGGAGGAAAGCTGTGTTTCTTTGTCTCGGAGAGAGATGCTGTCCCCTCCAAACTGTAAGAGTTGGTGCATTGTAGACCTTCAAACCAGACACTACATCCGTCCGCGGATCCTCAGGACCAGTCTATGGACATTAATGGAGATGTCAACAAACCGAACAAAATTTGTGCAAACCGGATAATTTTCATACCAGTTTTGCTAAAGCACATCTAGATGTGCCATAAGTATTGCACATCTAAGTCATATGTCATTGATTTTACATTAAGATTCGTGTGAATATTTTCTTTCTCTTTTTTCTTTTTCTATTAAGCTTGATTCACTCACTTAGATGTGCAATAACTAGAGCACATCTAGATGTGCCCTAGACACACCCTTTTCATATAAACCAGATGAAAACATTTACATTTCGGAAATATTTCAACTAAAGTATAGTGGACTGGGCTATGCTATTCTAATATAGTCTATCACCGGCCACAGCGGATCCCATTTCCTGCAACATGTCTTCCCTATGTTCGGCAGCAAACTCACCGGACCGCCCCGAGCCTCGGAGGAATTCCCTATATTCGAATATGCTTCAGCGGGAGGGAGAGAGTAGCCTCTGTTTCCACGAAGCACGAATCAAGGTTGGCTTTGGGGGCTGTGGAAGACGGTCACCGTGGCCTACGCCCCCATGAAGTGGGCAAGTGACCAACTGTGTAGGCCGGCGAGGCATAGGCGGTGGCCTTCTTGGGACACAAGCGACGGCGGTCTCCCATGGCCTACTTTTTCCTCGGTGTTGGTGGCGACTGCAGGCATGGCCGACGCGGAGTTGACGATGTCATAGTCGGTGCCCCAGTCAAATTCCTTCGCCGCCGTGTCGACCTCCACGAACATGGCTTCTTTCTCTGCTTGTTGGATGTGTTGCGGTCATCACTCGCGACGGATTCGCCGGGAAGCGGCGTTGGCCAGCCTGTGGTGGCGACGGCTCCTGAGAGCTTGCCGGCAAGCTAGTCCGTCTCTGGCTGGATCATCAGGACACATGGCGGGCTGTAATGCCAGAGAGCTCCTTCTTCTTCTCACCGAACAGGCCGTCCCACCATGCATTGGAGCGATAGGCCATGGCGGGTGTGGTGCAAGGAGGAGATAGAGAGCGGAGTTGTGGTGTGGTTCTTGCCCGGTACCACTAGTAGAAAAGGGGGCAACGGTCCAGGCAGGGTCAGCCCATTAGTCCCGGTTCAGTCCAGAACCGGGACCAATGGGGGCATTGGACCCGGTTCGTGAGCCCAAGGGGCCGGCCGGGCCC
>NW_024115807.1:0-16287 GCF_003073215.2 Triticum urartu | reverse complement strand
GAGTTACAGATTGCTAGACTGCAAATAGTTACAGATTTGAGTGTGCCAGACTGCAGATTGCTTATGTGTGCTTTGGCGATTTTGCTTATTATGTGTCCTCCTCTAGTCAACTTTCTCCAAGAGAAACATTCATCACTGTATGCCTATGTATCAAAGTAAATACTGACCAAATAGTTACACGTTCCACAATAATAATGTGCTTACACACTGTTGATGTTGTTCACTCGTTAATCATGTTTCTGTTACATGGAGTACAACGATGAACATCACTAACTCAAGATAGCAGGTTTACAAGGGATATTGTTCTTGCTGGGTCTGGAGCCACTGAATTGGTCTTCCTGAACTGAGAACCACTTGAGATCACGTCATGGTTTGGGCGATGATAAACTGATAACAGTTGCAAGGTTCTAGCCAAAATATCTGGTTAGGACCATCTGATCATATAGGACTCCTACTCCAAAGAAAGCACCAAAGGCAATCGCAAAGATGGCCTTAGTGCTGATCTGTTCTCTGGAGTTGGTGAGCTCTGGAAACCGCAAGGGTTTGCAATCACAGGACCACACAATTTTGGGTTTCCATCAAAGCTAGAATCTGGAAACGTGCTAAGCTGCCCTCCGGTTGGAATAGGGCCTTCTAGGTCATTGTTAGTAATGTCGAACTCAGAAAGGAAGTTCAGATTGTTCAGTGCAGCTGGAATTATACCAGTAAGATGATTAACAGACAAGTCGAGCACCTGCAGGTTCCTGAGGTTGCAGATCTCTTGAGGGATCTCTCCTGATAATTTGTTGGAGCTTAAATTGAGTGCGACGAGTGCTCTTAACTGACCGATCTCCTCCGGGATCGCACCAGTGAAATTATTGATGGCTAGATTAAGCACTTTAGGAAAAGCACCAGGTTTGAGGTATTGGATAAATGGACTGAAAAGATAAACAGGCAGTTCAAAGAAGACCTTTGGCGCAGTCCTGTCTGATTTTAGCATTGGCATCTCCATTAAGGCAGTTGAAATTTCACCTGTGAAGCTGTTGTTTGATATGTCTAAATAGAAGAGCAAGTTCAGGCTGCTGGTCCATTCAGGTATTGGTCCAGTTAGTTGATTGCTTTGCAAAAATAGCATCCTTAAATTTGTGAGCTTGGATAACCAACCAGGTATTGTTCCAGACAATGAACAATCACTCATAGAAAGAACCTGAAGATTTTCAAAACCATCAATGCTGTCATCCTCTGGTATGGCCTCATGCAGGAAGTTAGACCCAATAAAAAGGTTGGTCAGGCTCCTGGATCTCCCAAGGATCTGAAGTGTTCTTGTGATGTTCGTAAGGGAGAGGTTAGCAACTGATAGAAACGAGAGAGACTTCAGATTGCCTATCTTTTCTGACAATTGGCCATGTAAATGATTGCCCGAGAGCCGTAGTGCAGTCAGATTGCTGCACGAGTATAAGCTTTCTGGAATGTTGCCGATGAAGTTATTGTGCAGAAGATCTATTTTTTTTAGATTGGGCAGGTTTGAGAAGTTGACCTTGGTAAGTTCTCCATGGAATTGGTTGCCCTTTAAGCTAATTGTTGTGAGATGTGTGCAATTGCTCAAAGCTGATGGCAGCTCCCCTGATATGTGGTTTTGTTCCAAATGCAGCTTCTCCAAACTCTTCAGCTGACCTATGGAACCCGGAATATTGCCGCTGAGCTTGTTGCCCCCAAGATCAAGGGTGACCAGATTTGTGAGCTTGATGATGCCATCAAGTGCTCCTTCTAACCAATTGTTAGGTAAAGAGAGGTGCTCTAATGAGGTGACTTTGAAGACCTCGTCTGGAAGAGTCCCACTGAGGTTGTTGTAGCCAGCCCCGAGCAATTTCAGCATGGAGCAATTACCGAGTCTAGGAGGAATGTTTCCACTGAATTCGTTAAAACTGAGTTCAAGCACAGCAAAAGATGGTGCGCTGAGACAGAGTGTAGTTGGTAGCTGCCCAGTAAAACTATTGTTGCTGGCATTGAGCGCGACCAGGCTCTTCATCACTTCCCATGTTGTGGATGGAAACCTTCCTGTAAACAAGTTGCTTGAGATGTTCACTACCTGCAGAGGCCGTGCAGGGGTTGAAGATGGCAGCTCGCTCAGTGCTCCTGTCAGGCGGTTGAAACTGACATCAAGGACAAGGATGCTGCTGGATGACACCAATTCTAGCGGCAAGCCACTGGACAGTGAGTTGCACGACAGGTTGAGGCGCAACAAGCTGGTGAGATTTCCAAGGAACTGCGAGATGGACCCCTCGAGGCCTCGAGAGGCCAAGAAAACATCACTGGCCGTCCTGTTGGGGCTGCAGGTGATCCCTTCCCAAGTGCAGCAGTCCGTATCGTTCCGCCATGACGCCCCGAGGTCGCCGTCCTGCGAGAACCCAGCAAGGAGCTGGAGGAGGGAGCTCTTCTCCTGCTCCGTGCAGGAGCTGGTCGGAGGGGCCAAGGATATCAGCAGCACGAGAGCCAATCCTAGAAAAGGCAAGGGAAATCTGCTGCTGTTTGGGCAATGGTGTGACCGCATGGCTTTCTGAAGAAGCTAGCAAGGGAACCAATGGGCTGGTGAAGATCACGAGAGGAATGGAACAGGCAGCTCATGTCTCCGTTTTGTTTGATCCTCTTTCAGGTCGCACTCAAGAAAAGGAAAAGAAATGGGTCTAGGATTGACTGCTGTTGCCAAGGAGACTAGTAGCACAATAGTCAGCCCAAAGAAAGGTATGTGAAATCACTACCTACGTGAGCGACTAGAAATTAGCCTGTAAACCACAAGCGTAAGCTTTGGTCTGGCAGGATGAAGTACTAGTTTCTCTTGAAGAAAGAGCAAGAGAGGAAAGGAGCAACCTGCTCTGGTCTCTGTCTCATTTCATCCCTTCTGGTCATCGCGATGACAAGAAAATCTGGTCAAAGATTAGCTGCGATTGCATATCCACTAATTTATTCACGAGTCTGACTTCCAAGCACAAACTGGTTTGTTAATCTTAGTCTGACCTCTTATCCTATCAGCTTTGCAATTAAACTCCATCATCGATGTCAGGGTTGACGCACTTACATGATTTAGAGAAGATGTCCCATAGGAGGCCATTCAGGCATTGTGGCTACCTATCAAAGGGTAAAAAAGCTATTTTATTAGCGCAAGGCCAGGAGATTGAAACTTTTCTACATGAGTGTGCAGTTTGCCAAAGAATCAAGGAAGAGCATTGCCACTACCCTGGTCTCCTAGATCCACTGCCACTACCTAAGTGTTGTTGATTGATTGAATGATGTGTTGTAGCTATCGTCATATGGCCTTTCTTAGATTGTTAATGTTGCTCAATCCTAGTTCTTTTCGGCATCTGGCACCCCTTCGCTCGTATTGGCAGGATGCATGCCATGCAAGCTGGCTTGGTTGCATGATTCCCCCAGAATCTTGCCCTAGCTTTCCTAATTCCGTGTAGTCAGTCCTGTGTCATTATTGCCTAGTATTATATGCAATACATAAGAAGGATAATTTTTAAGCTATGCACACCTACCCACAACAGCGACATCACCTATATAACAGGGGTTAGTTGGGTTTGACTTAAAGCAAGGCTGAACATTTTTACAACTTATCTGATGACAGCTACATTTTTTTCTTACACAAAATAATAACACCCACCCGGTGCAACTGAATCAGCAGGAGGTTGAAATTCTGTGGCATCTAATCTTTATTGTGTACAATAAACAAATGATATGTTGTTCTTTTCTTTTTCAATGATTGAGTGAGAAGCAGTCGCATTTCATTCTAGTCCATAATAATTGTTTCATCATTTGTCGACTTAACAAGAATCAGTGTCCATTTTATTAGTTGTAATCAGTAGTTAAGATTAGTTGTAATCAGTAGTTAAGGTATCCATCATGTGCACTATGTTTTTTCTTGATATTCTGCTCCTATACAGCAATGTGAAACGACTCTTGTAATACTACATGTCAAGCTGCAACTGGTAGCCAAAAAGTACGCATTGTGTGAACAGAACCTTTTTAGGGTCAATGAACACAGCCAAGGGCCTCTCTGATTTATGAAATTCTAGAATTGATGAATCCTAGGATTGAACACCACAAGGTGTTTTCGCAAAAGGTTGTTTTCTTTTTACAGCATAGTAAAACTATAGTGATCTTTTCAAAATGTTCAAAATGAACATTTCTCTATAAAATATAGCGCGACAGAATTTTGTATTGAATTGTATTCTGCATTTACCTTGGAATTAAATAATTTACGTAGAAAAATTCCTGTATGTTCGATTGATGTTCTTCTTTTACAGACGTGTTGCTATGGATGAACAAACTGAGATTGTCCCAATCTGTTGAACCAATCATTCCCTTCGCTTCATCTGTGCTCTTGCCTGACCTTCGCCTTGGATTAATTGGTTGAAAGTTGTTTGTGTGAGCAAGGACTGCTTTCCATTTCTTTTAGGTTGATGCTGTTTTTATGCTCTTGAGTATGTGTAGCTGCAGTTCATTTGATTTCCTGTTGTTGGAGTGTCCATCATTGATCATGATAGAGGTTACATCACTTTGCGCTGGCGAACCAATGTTCGAGTTTGTCCTCCTCCAGATAGATTAATGGACCTGGTGGACGGTTGATAGTATCAACTTGATACTGATGCCTTGTGCCCTTTGCGCTGTAACATTATACGGGCTCTCTTTCTTCCTACTTGTTCATCTGTCGTTGATCAGAGTAGAGTGGTTCAGTCTGTAAGACAAAGAACATGAGAATATTACTTTACATGTGGGTTATAATATATCTGTTATGATCTGGAGAGAACTCGAAGTGGCTGGCACTCACTGTTCCTTCTGAGTAGGACGCACTTGACCAGAACTCAATCGGATTGGGTAGCGCTGGCGGACGGAGGCTAGGGAAGCAGGTCCGTGGACACACGCTCCCAAGGTACGTGGTGAAATTTAACTTCCTGTGAAAAGAATCGTCTGAATTGAGAATGGGGCGCGTGCCGCGTAGCTACAGATGTCGTTGGATCACTTGTAGTATGACAATCGGATTGTAAACCGTCGTACGTGGAGTAGTTTCGGCTACAGATTAGCGTCGTGGGCACACAAAACCTTGGGATGCACTCCTCACAAAATGCGCTCAGCTACAAAATTGGACGTTCTCTGCTTTGTACGTTTTCACAGATTATGGTGCACTAGTAGTAGTACTGGTCTTATACCTAAAAAAGTAGCATGACGCCAGTGTTATGTATTGCTCAATGCTCAGCAAGCAAAGGAAATAATGAATTAAAGTTACAATGATTTTTATGCTCTGAAAAGAGTCACAGCAGAGTCGAGAATGTCAACTTCTCATTGTATTAATAATATTTCTTCAGTTTACACCGTCCCACAATATTACATACTTTTACATCTCCAAGAAGTAGAATAACCCTTGATCCTAGAATATCTTGTAGACCTAATTATGAGTTTATGACTCATACCTAGAGCATAAGCTTATTCATCACTGGACATGCTGCTAAGCCTAGATAGCAGCCTAATATGATCTAAGTTGGCAATAAACAGATATGTATATTGGAGTAATACTAGCCAAAATACCTCGACAGGACTGTCTGATCATACAACACCCCTACACCAAAGAACGCACTAAAGGCAGTCACGAAAGCCACCTTGTAATCAGTTTGTTTTTTTGACAGAATAATGGCCGGAGGTGCTTCTGCTGAACCACATTTGTGAATGAGCATAGACCCACAGAGTTTTGTATTCCCATAAAAGCTAGAGCTCTCAAATGTGTTGAACTGTCCTCCAGATGGAATAGGGCCTTCTAAGTCATTGCCAGAAACATTAAACGCTGCAAGGAAGTGCAAGCTGTTCAATGCAGCTGGGATTGCACCTGTGAGATTGTTGTTGGACAAGTCTAGGACCTGCAGGTTTGTGAGATTGCGTACTGATCCTGGGATCTGTCCTGATAGCTCGTTGAAGCTGAAATCAAGTGCAACAAGAACTTTCAACTGACCAATCTGTGGGGGAATCACACCTGTGAAGTTGTTGTTGCTTAGATTCAACACTAGTGGGAAAGATGTATCTGCAAGGTATTGAAGTGATGGATCAATATAAAGAGGCAGCTCAAAGACCCTTGGGCCCAAATGACTTGAGTTCTCAGTTGATTTTAGCATTGGCATCTCCGTGAAGGTCAATGGAATTTCTCCAATTTTTAGAGAGAAGGCATACTCCCGACTTTATAAATAAAGCCAAAAGGCAAGGTAGCAACAGCATCACAGATACGTATCAAACACACCCAAGCCCCAACGCTGGGCGAGACGACGGAGGATAAAAAGTCAGGTACATGGCTCCCTCGCCAGTACACGGCACGCAAGCCGGAAGAGAAAGGTCTAACTGAAGCTAAAGCATCCGGCCCAAAAGAAGCAATCAAGCATCCTGCTCTTGTCTGCATAACTGAGACGCCGTCGTCCGAATTTTGTAGATCAGCATAGAAAGCGCCTCTTGGTCGTCGACCTTAGTCAATGATTTCCACTGCTACAGGAAAGCACACGATTTAAATAAGCAGTCAGCCGGTTTAGCCGGAAACACATGCTCGATAGTAAATTTGTTCCTAGTTGTCCACAGGGACCAGCATAAAGCCCCCAAGCCCACCCAAAAGATGCGCCTAGATACACCGGAGAGGTTGGAAGCCAAGCTGCGCAGCTCGGCAAAGGAGGCAGGGGCCCAAGAGACACGAAGCCAGTCCCGCACGCAACTCCAAACAAGCTTAGCCAGGTACAGTGAAAAAAGATATGTTCCGAGTCTTCCACATCACCGCAAAGGGCGCAAAATTGGGAGCCCGGCCCATTTCTCTTACGGATTTGGTCAGCCGAGGGCAACCGGCCTCGGAAAGCTTGCCACAAGAAGATTTTAATCTTAGGGGGAATACGGGCCTTCCAAATTTGGGAAAAACGATTGGTAGGCGTGCCACCAACGAGCTTGGAATAGAGAGACTTAACAGAGAAACGTCCAGAGGCAGAAAGCGGCCAAAGCACCGAATCCCTGACCGTCGAGAGCGTAGGGAAGAGGGCAGTAAGACGTTGCCAATCTTCAAGCTCTACAGGCGACAGAGAGCGACGAAAGGCTAGGTTCCACCCCTGGGACGCAAGCTTCGCAATAGAAATATTAGGATCAGAGCAGTAAGAGAAAAGGGTAGGGAAGGTCACCGAGAGGGGTGAATCTCCATACCACCAATCAAGCCAAAACCTAATCGAGGATCCGTCCCCAACAACAAACTTAACGAAAGATTGAAAACAGGTCTAACTTTGACCAGAGACTTCCAAAACTGAGAGCCACCACGCGGCAAAGCAAACATCGGGTTCGAAGACGGAAAATATTTAGCCTTAAGGATCGACAACCAAAGGGGTTGATCCTCAGCACTCATAATCTTCCACCACCATTTAATCAACAAGCATTGATTCATGATGGAAGTATTAAGAATTCCTAACCCCCCAAGGTTTTTGGGCCTACACATCAATTTCCATTTGACGAAGCGGTATTTGCGACGATTGTCCCCTGCATTCCAGTAGAACGCCCCACGGTGTTTATCAAAACTAGCATGAGTCCCAGCCGACAAGAGATAGAAGCCCATAAGGTACATGGGGAGGGAGGAGAGGCAAGTATTAATTAGGGCCACCTTACCCGCATTCGAGTTATATCTACCCCGACAGGGAAGGACCCTGTTCTCCACCTTTGTGACTACCGGGGCAAAATCTTTGGCATGAAGCACATCCGGGGAAATAGGCAAACCCAAGTACTTGAACGGATAGGAGCCCAGCTTACAGTTAAGAAGGTGGGCCACTCGTGCGGCTTTCGACTCTTCCACACCAGTCACAACCACTTCGCTCTTGGCGAAGTTAATCTTAAGCCCCGACATCGCCTCGAAGCATAATAAGATAAATTTGAGGTGGGCAAGGCAGGCCTCATTCAACTCGACCATAATAATAGTGTCGTCCGCGTATTGGAGATGGGTCAGACCATGGGGAATAAGATTAGAACAAACCGGAGTAATGGGCCCACAGGTGGCAGCCCTGGAAAGCAGGCGAGATAAAGCATCCACAACAAAATTAAATAAAATGGGAGAGGCAGGATCGCCTTGCCGCAGGCCCCTACCATTGGCAAAGAATTTGCTAACCTGACCATTAACATTGATGGCAGTGTGGCCTCCCGAGACCAACTGCAGAATTCTATGGACAAGGGGCCCCTCAAACCCTTTGACCAATAAAACTCTACGTAAAAAGGCCAACTCACCGAGTCATATGCCTTCTCAAAGTCTAATTTTAGAATCACCGCTTTTGACTTGTGAATCTTAAGGTCATGAACGATTTCATGCAAGCAGAGAACCCCTTCTAGAATGAAACGACCCTTAATGAAAGCCGACTGGAAAGGACTAATGGTACGATGGGCAATGGGGGAGAGGCGAGTGGCTAGCCCTTTAGCCGGAAACTTGGCGAAGTTATTAATAAGGGCAATCGGCCTGAATTGCGAGATCAAGTCCGCGCCCTTGACTTTAGGAATAAGGGAAATGACAACGTAATTAAGGCGAGAGATATCCACCGTACCCAACCAGAACCCATGGATAATATTACAAATGAGAGGCCGCAACTGCTGCCAGAATTTTTTGAAGAAGGGGATAGAAAAACCATCTGGGCCGGAAGCAGCGTTCAGGTTAGCCGAGCTGATCACCTGCCAGATCTCATCGTCAGATAAGGGGACCATCAGGCCCGAATTTTCGCCCGGAGAGATCTTAGACCCCTCGTCCCAGAAGTCAGAGCAGAGGCCAAACCCAGGGTCCGGCTTAGAGCCGAGTAGATTGGAATAGAAGCTAACAATGTGATTCATGATGAGGGACTGGTCCAAAATTTTAACGCCGTCAATCAATAGAGTGTCAATGAAGCATCTGCGGCGTCTGCCATTCGCGATCGCAAAGAAATATGCCGTCATAGCATCACCCTTCAAGGTCCAGTTGAGGGCACCTCGTTGGCGCCAGTAAATTTCTGACTGCTGGTGAAGCACCATCAAAGCGTCTTCCAGGGAGTAGCGAGTGGCCCACTGAGAGGCGGAGAGCCTAGATGTGTCAGCAAATTGGTCCAAATCCCGGATTTGAGATTCAAGAGACTCTTTCTCTCTACGCAGATCGGCCGCCCTATTCCGAGACCACCCCCTCAAGAATTTACGCAGCTCATAAGACAACTTGTGCCAATCATCCATGGGACCAAAGGAACGATGAGGGGAAGCTAGAAGATTAGTAATCTTAGAAAGCATCATGTCACAAAAACCCTCAAAAACAAGCCAAGACGCATCAAACTGGAAACGAGAGGGAGAGACAAGTGAAAGGATACCGACATCCAGTATCAGGGGAACATGATCAGAGCCCACCGCAGGCCTGGCCTTAAGCAACGCGCGGGGACACAGCGAGTCCCATTAATCAGAAACAAAAACCCTGTCCAACACCGACCGGACATGCGAGGATTGATGGTTAGACCAGGTGAATCGCGCCTCCACCCTAGGGAGCTCAAGAAGCGCACAATTGCTAATGAAATCATTAAAAGCATTGGCAAGAGGCCAAGAGAAATTAGGATTGTTCTTGTCAGCCGGAGAACGTAACAAATTGAAATCTCCCCCAATTAAAAGAGGAATATTACAAGCTTCAATGTTAATCGAAAGTTCATCCAAAAAAAGAGGAGCAAGCGTGTGATTCGCAGGGCCGTATACCACCATAAATTCCCACAAAGTGTTCAACTGACGATGGTGAACCACACAACTAGCCCAAAAGATACCATGATCAAAAGCAATGAAATCAAAAACGTCCCGCTTGGACCCGATCAAGATACCCCCAGAATGGCCCGAAGCAGGGAGAGAGTGCCAGTCAAAACTATCCATCCCAGCTATCGCAGAGAGTTCAGAAGGGGAAAAGGATTCCTTAAACGTTTTGACCAACCCTAAAATGTCAATATGTTCACCACAAACCAAGTCATGAAGCTGGTCACGGCGCCCCCTAGCACCGAAACCACGAATATTCCAGAATAAAGCTCTCATTTGCAGGGAAGGTTTTTAATACGAAGACTCGATCTGCACGCGGCTACACAAGGCTTAGATCGCTTGGGACGCCCAACCTTAACAAGGGCCGGGGGGCAGACGACTGGCCACAACCATTTGTCGCCTCCAACCCCCCGGCCCGGCCCGGCCCTGAGCACCAGCAGGGCCAGCACCCTTCGCAGCCTCCACGGCCTTAGCAATAGAATCTTGGGCTGCCTCGTTGGCCCTAATGACAGAAAGAAGGTGGGAGGGAGAGCCCATCCCCGGTATAGAAGCCACCCCAATATCAGGCATGATATGCAGCAGATGATCATCTGATAGAGCTAGTAAAACAAGGCGAACAGGAGAGGCAGGAAGAGATGGGAGGGCAGACGGACCTGTAGGAGGGCCGCGCCGTGGACGCCGGAGAATGGAGCATAGGGGAGCACCGGACCAGCGACGCCGGCCCGGGGCCAGACCCCGAGGCGGAGCCCAGATCCTTGTCCAGACGACGGGCCAGACCCGCCGCCGAAAGCTTGGAAGTAGAGGAGGCCCGACTCTTAGCCGAGAATTTCCGGACCGAAGTCTTCTTCTTCTTAGTTGAGGGCTCGGTGGAGCGCATGGGGGAGGCGGGAAGGTCCTCGATCCGAGAGAAGGACGGAGACTGCGGGCGAGTAGGCACATTGGAGCAGACACCAGAGAAGGGGGTCCCCTTACCACCAACAACGCCATGGGAAGCCAAGTCCTCCTTCTGACGATTAGGAGCAGGGGCATTATCCTTAAGCAGCTCGCGTTCATCCGAATCCAACTTATCCCATTCAGATTGCGTAAAACGCGAATCAGTCCCTCCACTTGAGTTATGCCCCCCAGCGGAACCATCCCCCTGCATGTCATCATGGTCCGAAGGCTTGGAAGGGGGAGGCGGAGGTGGAGCACGGGGTTCAGCACCCTCCACCCGAACCCGAAGTCGCACACCCTCAGGAGAAGGGAAGACATCAACAGAACCATGAACACAGACGGGGTCGATGCACCAAACACTGAGACGAACCGGGCCAACCTTGCCCAAAGATTCCGAATCCACTTCCACGGGCTTGCCAATGAGCTTACCAAACGTCATCATGAACTCCACATATCGAAGCCCAACTGGCACGTCATCAACTAGCACCCAAATCTTGCTGAGAGGGCCCACCGCCTTGGCACCACAAGTAGCCGCTTTAATAGATACCACAAGCTGGTTCAGGGGGAGGGTAAAACTGGTGCACGAGAAGATCATCCTTAGACAGTCCTTGGAGGGTAAAACCACTGCAAATTCATACTCTGAAAGCTGGCGCACCTGCCAGTCCTAGCCACCATCGCCCATATTTTCAAACCATCCAGGAGGGTCTGCGGAGAAATCAACTGGCCACACACCGTGATGATGGCCGCGTTAGAGAGGGATGGCGCAGCCATCACCACAGGAACATCAGCATCCAGAGCGAAGAATGAGCATCCGGGAAGATCCAAGCCAAACTGTATGAAGGGGGGGCTCTTGGTACGGTTATGGCAGTCCATAGTGAGATGACCATCAGAGCGACAAATATAGCAGGTTGCAGGAGAGTGGACCACTGTAGATAGAGGGGGGAAGGTGATGGAGATGTAGGTGAAGATGGCAGAGGTGTTGGTGTAGATCGCGGTGATGATGATGGCCCCCGGCGGCGTTCCGGCGCCACCGGAAGCGAGGGGGAGAGAGCCCCCCTCCTTCTTCTTCTTCCTTGACCTTCTCCCTAGATGGGAGAAGGGTTTCCCCTCTGGTACATGGCCTCCATGGCGTGGGGGGGGGGAGAGCCCCTCCCAGATTGGATCTGTCTCTCTGTCTCTCTCTGTTTCTGCGTTTCCAGATTCTTCCCTTTCACTGTTTCTTATATTCCCGGAGATTCGTAACTCCGATTGGGCTGAAATTTTGACAGATCTCTATCCGGAAGTTAGCTTTCTTGCGGCGAAATAAGGGCACCAACCGCCTTACGGGGTGGCCATGAGGGTCAGGGGCGCGCCTGACACCCTGGGGCGCGCCCCCTACCTCGTGGGCCCCTCGAGCATCGTCTCGCATGGATTCTTCTTCCCAAAAATCATATATATTCCAAAAAAATTCTCCGTCAGTTTTTATTCCGTTTGGACTCAGTTTGATATGGATATTCTGCGAAACAAAAAACATGCAACAAACAGGAACTGGCACTGGGCACTGGATCAATATGTTAGTCCCAAAAATAGTATAAAAAGTTGCCAAAAGTATATGAAAGTTGAATAATATTGGCATGGAACAATCAAAAATTATAGATACGATGGAGACGTATCAGCTACCAAACGTCACAACGTAACTGGGTGATTATAAAGGTGCTCTATAGGTGTCTCCAAAGGTACTTGTTGGGTTGGCGTATTTCAAGATTAGGATTTGTCACTCCGATTGTCGGAGAGGTAGCTCTGGGCCCACTCGGCAATACACATCACTTAAGCCTTGCAAGCATTGCAACTAATGAGTTCGTTGCGGGATGATGTATTATGGAACGAGTAAAGAGACTTGCCGGTAATGTGATTGAACTAGGTATTGAGATACTGACGATCGAATCTTGGGCAAGTAACATACCGATGACAAAGGGAACAATGTATGTTGTTATGCGATTTGACCGATAAAGATCTTCATAGAATATGTAGTAGCCAATATGAGCATCCATGTTCCGCTATTGGTTATTGACCGGAGACGTGTCTCGATCATGTCTACATAGTTCTCGAACCCGTAGGGTCCGCACGCTTAAAGTTCGATGACGGTTATATTATGAGTTTATGTGTTTTGATGTACCGAAGGTAGTTTGGAGTCCCGGATGTGATCACGGACATGACGAGGAGTCTCGAAATGGTCGAGACATAAAGATTGATATATTGGACAACTATATTCGGACACCGGAATGGTTCCGGGGGTTATCGGATATATACCGGAGTACCGAGGGGTTACCGGACCCCCCCGGAGGTTATTGGGCCTCATGGGCCCAATTGGTGGAAGAGGAGAGGCGGCCAAGGGGCAGCCGCGCGCCCCTCCCCTCCAAAGTTCGAATTGGACAAGGAAGGGGGGCGGCGCCCCCCTTTCCTTTCTTCCTCTTTCTCCTTCCCTCTCCTCTCCTACTCCAACATGGAAGGGGGGAGTCCTACTCCCTATGGGAGTAGGACTCCTCATGGGGCGCGCCAAGGGTGGCTGCCCCCTCCCCCTCCTCCACTCCTTTATATACGGGGAGGGAGGCACCCCCTAGAGACACAACAATTGATCCCTTGGATCTCTTAGCCGTGTGCGGTGCCCCCCTCCACCATAATCCAGCTCGGTCATATCGTAGCAGTGCTTAAGCGAAGCCCTGCGTCAGCAGAACATCATCATCGTCACCACGCCGTCGTGCTGACGGAACTCTCCCTCAAAGCTCGGCTGGATCAGAGTTTGAGGGACGTCATCGAGTTGAACATGTGCAGACCTCAGAGGTGCCATGTGTTCGGTACTTGATCGGTCGGATCGTGAAGACGTACGACTACATCAACCGCGTTGTGCTAACGCTTCCGCTTTCGGTCTACGAGGGTACATGGACACACTCTCCCCTCTCGTTGCTATGCATCACCATGATCTTGCGTGTGCGTAGGAATTTTTTTTGAAATTACTACGTTCCCCAACATAAGCCATGCAAGCAATGTGACTAATGAGTTAGTTGTGGGATGTTGCATTATGGAACGAGTAAAGAGACTTGCAGGTAACGAGATTGAACTAGGTATTGAGATACCGACGATCGAATCTCGGGCAAGTAACATACCGATGACAAAGGGAACAACGTATGTTGTTATGCGGTTTGACCGATAAAGATCTTCGTAGAATATGTAGGGACCAATATGAGCATCCAGGTTCCGCTATTGGTTATTGACCGGAGACATGTCTCGGTAATGTCTACATAGTTCTCGAACCTGTAGGGTCCGCACGCTTAAAGTTCTATGACGATCGGTATTATGAGTTTTTGTGTTTTTATGTACCGCAGGTAGTTCGGAGTCCTAGATATGATCACGGACATGACGAGGAGCCTCGAAATGGTCGAGACGTAAAGATCGATATATTGGATGACTCTCTTCGGACACCGGAAGGGTTCTGGGAGGTTTTGAGCATATACCAGAGTACCGGGGGTTACCGGACCCCCCCCCCCCAGGGAAGCTATTGTGCCTTATGGGCCTTAGTGGAGAAGAGAGAGGGCAGCCGGGAGGTGGCGTGCGGCCGCCCTTGCCCCAATCCGAATTGGACAAGGGAAGGGGCGGCGGCCCCCCTCTCCTTCCTTTTCTCCACCTCCTCCTTCCCCCTTATCCTTCTTAGAATAGGAAAGGGAGGGGGCAAACCTACTTGGAGTAGGATTGCCCCCCCTTGGGCGCGCCTCTCCCCTGGCCGGCCCTCTCCTCCTCCCCCCTTTATATACGGGGGTAGGGGAACCCCAAAGACACAACAATTGATCTGTTGATCTCTTAGCCGTGTGCAGTGCCCCCCTCCACCATAATCCACCTTGGTTATATCGTAGTGGTGCTTAGGTGAAGCCCTGCGTTGGTAGCTTCATCAACATCGTCATCACGCCATCGTGCTGATGAAACTCTCCTTCAAGCTCTACTGGATCGTGAGTTCGCGAAATGTCACCGAGCTGAACCTGTGCTGAACGCGGAGGTGCCGTACATTCGGTACTGAGGATTGATCGATCGTGAAGACATACGACTACATCAACCGCGTTGTCATAACGCTTCCGCTTAATGGTTTACGAGGGTATGTGGACAACACTCTCCCCTCTCATTGCTATGCATCACCATGATCTTGCGTGTGCATAGGAAAATTTTGAAATTACTACGTTCCCCATCAGTGGCATCCGGGCCAGTTTTATGCGTAGATGTTATATGCACGAGTAGAACACAAGTGAGTTGTGGGCGATACAAGTCATACTGCTTACCAGCATGTCATGTTGGGGCACGTAGTAATTTCAAAAAAATTCCTATGCACACACAGGATCATGGTGATGCATAGCAACGAGAGGAGAGAGTGTGTCCACGTACCCTCGTAGACCGACTGCGGAAGCATTGGCACAACGCGGTTGATGTAGTCGTACGTCTTCACGATCCAAGTACCGAACGCACGACACCTCCGAGTTCTGCACACGTTCAACTTGATGACGTCCCGCGAGCTCCGATCTAGCAAAGCTTCACAAGAGAGTTTCGTCAGCACGACGACGTGGTGATGATGATGATGATGCTACCGATGCAGGGCTTCGCCTAAGAACTGCTATGATATGATCGAGGTGGATTATGGTGGAGGGGGGGCACTGCACACGGCTAAGAGATCAATGATTAATTGTTGTGTCTATGGGGTGCCCCCTGCCCCGTATATAAAGGAGCAAGGGGAGGAGGCGGCCGGCTAGGGAGAGGCGCACCAAGGGGGAGACCTACTACCACTAGGAGTAGGACTCCTCCTATTCCTAGTAGGAGTAGGAGAGGGGGAGAAAGGGAGAGGAGGAGAAGGAAAGAGGGGCCCGACCCCCCCTTGCCCTAAACCAATTCGGTTTGGGCCTTGGGGGGCGCCCCACACTTCCCTTGCTGCCCTCTATTTCCACTAAGGCCCATGTAGGCCTATTAAGCCCCCCGCGGGGTTCCGCTAACCCCCCGGTACTCCGGTATATGTTTGAAACATTCCGAAACCTTTCCGGTGTCCGAACATAGTCGTCCAATATATCGATCTTTACATCTCGACCATTTCGAGACTCCTCGTCATGTCCGTCATCATATCCGGGACTCCGAACTACCTTCGGTACATCAAAACACAAAAACTCATAATACCGATCGTCACCGAACTTTAAGCGTGCGGACCCTACGGGTTCGAGAACTATGTAGACATGAGCGAGAACCGTCTCCGGTCAATAACCAATAGCGGAACCTGGATGCTCATATTGGCTTCCACATATTCTACGAAGATCTTTGTCGGGCAAAACAAGTAACAAAATACATTGTTCCCTTTGTCATCGGTATGTTACTTGCCCGAGATTCGATCGTCGGTATCTCAATACCTAGTTCAATATCGTTACTGGAAAGTCTCTTTACTCGTTCCATAATACATCATCCGGCAACTAAATTATTAGTTACAATGCTTGCAAGGCTTATAGTGATGTGCATTACCGAGTGGGCCCAGAGATACCTCTCCGACAATCGGAGTGACAAATCCTAATCTCGAAATACGCCAAC
>NW_024115806.1:0-13630 GCF_003073215.2 Triticum urartu | reverse complement strand
CCGCCCCGCTAAGCGCCTCCGTTCCAGCGCAGCCAAACCCTCCGTCGTCGCCCCCGCCGCCTCCCTCTCCCCATCCTCCCCTTCCTCCCCCTCCGACCCCACCGCGCTCTCGCCGGAGCAGCGCCGCAGGGCCGACACCAACCTCGCGCTCGCCCGCGCGCGCCGCAACCTCCGCCTCGCCGAGTCCAAAGGTACCCCCTTTCTCCACGCCCCCCGCTCTCCGGACCCTAGCTAGCCAGGATTCTAACTGAACTGTCGGGGTTTCGCATCTAGCAGCCGGCGGCGGCGCGAAGCTGGAGGAGCTGCTGGTGGAGGAGACGTGGCTGGAGGCGCTGTCCGGTGAGCTGCGCAAGCCCTACGCGCTCGACCTCTGCCGCTTCGTCGCCCACGAGCGCCTGAACGCCAAGGTGCCCGTCTACCCGCCGCCCCACCTTGTCTTCCACGCGCTCCACACCACCCCCTTCCACAACGTCAAAGCCGTCATCATCGGCCAGGTACCCAAATACCAAGTCACTCAAGTCCACGAATCCTGCACTTGTTGTTCACCTGCTGCTTCATTCTGAAGAACTGTGGGACAGTTTCACTAATTTAACTTCATTCTGAGGATCATGTAGCGCTTATTCACATAAAGATTTTGCCATTGGGTCTGACTTTGGCCTAGAATTTCTTTTTGTTACAATGCTGCTTGGTGTATCGAGTGATGCCATCAAATTGAAAAATGGATAGAAAAAATTGGCAATGCCGTATGCAGAAATGGAAATTGTTGCTTCTGTTCTGCATATTCATATTATGCTGATTGAAGTCTACGAATCCTGTACTTGTTCACCTGCTGCTTCACTGTCAAGAAATATGCGACAGTTCCACTAATATAACTTCATTGTGAGGATCATATAGTTCACATAAAAATTTAGGCATTTGGTCTGACTTTGGCCTAGAGTTTCTTGTTGTTACAGTGCTGCCTGCTGTGTGGTGTAATCCCAGTAAATCGAAACATGGATGGATTAATTTGGCAATGCCGTATGCAGGATTGGAAATTGTTGCTCTGTTCTGCATATTCATATTATGCTAGATTAGAATAACTGTTTCGATGCCATTTTGATTTTGTGATCACATTGTTGTGCCTGGTACATTTGCCACATCGGTTTGTCACCAGAAAATATGCCTGTCGTATATATATATATCATGTCACCTTTTCATTCAGCTGTTAGTTGGTGATCCTATCTTTGCTTGCTGAACTTACCATATGGTCTTCATTTGTCTTTGAGTCTACTCTACATCTGTATCGTGCACTAAGTTTCTTATTTTAGCGTTTTAAGTGTACTTATCTACTTTTGCTTTAGCATCCCGTAATAGCTAATGGTGGCTGCCTAATGATTATAGTGCGCAAGATACCACAAGTTTTTTTTTTCTTGCAAAAGTTTAGATTCATTCGTAGCAATTGTTTTCGGTATCTCATGTTGAAGATTGTCTACTTTTCAGGATCCATACCATGGTCCTGGCCAGGCCATGGGATTGTCATTTTCAGTACCAGAGGGGATCAAAATCCCTTCCAGCTTACAAAACATATTTAAAGAGCTGCATAAGGATCTAGGGTGTACTATACCATCCCATGGGAATTTGGAAAGATGGGCTGTGCAGGTAAAATCTTTGATAAAACGCTATAGTAAATGATAGATGCACACCAACAACTGGTTTACGTTCTTAGCTTACCTTAATATTAATTCCCATTAAAATCATGTGCCTCCACTCTAGAAGTCCACAAATACAGTTTTTGTGTAAATATGGTTAATTGTCTCCCTCTTCTTTTATTCTAGTTTTGGCCAAATCCATCTCAACATGTCATTACAGTTATCAAATGAACTAAGTAATTTAACATTTTCCTACCATTTATCCCATATAGGATGCTGCAGAAGCAATTGGTTGCTTCACTATATTTAGCTCTAACAATTAAAATCTCTTAATGGGCAAGAAGGCGAGGATGATTCTGAAACTAGGTAGCTTCATGAGAATTAAGAAATATACTCCCTCCGTAAACTAATATAAGAGCGTTTAGATCACTATTTTAGTAATCTAAACACTCTTATATTAGTTTACAGAGGGAGTAGAAAACAATGCCTGCTACAGCCTATGGCCAAATTTGCTCAGATTAGTGCCGTTTCCTCATTTCCCAGCAGCACCCCATAAGTTCTCTTTTAACTTTCTTTCGGAATAGTGCTTACTAACTCGAGAAAAAACATGTATCTTGCAGGGTATTCTTATGCTCAATACCGTGCTAACAGGTAAGCCTGTTTTTCTCATCAGGATTGAACATCTGTTGTTCCTTAGCTCATATTCGTGCACACCAATTTAAATTACTTTATGCACTTGAATCTTGATACAGAAACTATGCTTTTTTTTTGTTCTATTTAGCTTTGCTTCGCTGTATTCTTGTGGTTGCAACTGTATTTTTCTTTTTTGCTGTATTTGATGTTATTAGCTTCCTCTAGCTTGGTGGGAATTTGTGGATCGTTTTCTATTTGGCATTGTAGACCTGGAGTTGGTTATCTGAGACAGCTGTTTGTATTATGGGTATGTACGGTAAAAATTATTTATTTATTTATTATTAAAGCTTCCCATGGCCTTAATGCTAACTAGGATTGTAGGACTTGTTATCCAGTGCCTCATTCACTGCTGCTAGTGTTGAAGTATGACCTTGATATTGTTGTATGCTCTAGTCATTGTTCTTTTCAACCTTTAATTTTAGCATTTGAATTTATCTCTTTTAGTGACACACTTGTATGTTGTGGTAAAATTGACCTGTTCGGGAGTTATACCTAGTCTTCAATTTTTTACTGAGCAGTGAGGGAACACCAAGCCAACTCACATGCCAAGAAAGGATGGGAGCAGTTCACTGATGCTGTCATTAAGACAGTATCACAAAAGAAATCAGGATTAGTCTTTATTCTCTGGGGAAACTCAGCTCAAGCGAAGATAAGGTAAGCATTTTCATCTGGAACTCTACAGACTGTAACAGTCATGCTGAAACAAGGCACAGACATTCAGAGTACATACTACTCCCTCTGTACCGAAATACACGTCGCTGGAGTAGCAGTAAGTCAGCTACTCCAGCGACATGTATTTCGGTACAGAGGGAGTATTTGTTATCTTTGGTCTTTAGGAAAGCAGAGACATTCAGAGTACATACTTGTTCGTTTTTGCAGATTGATTGATGAAACAAAACATCACATTCTAAAATCTGCTCATCCGTCAGGCCTGTCTGCAAACAGAGGTTTCTTTGGATGCAGGTTTGTTTTCCTTTTGGTTTTAGTAAATCTTGTTCAATGTCTTTTTCCTGGGTATATAAATAAAAGACACATCAAATCCTTCCATCAAAACTAAAAGTTGAAAAGGATGGAAAGATGGAGAGAAATGATAAAAGATTTCTCAGTTGCATGTCAGTATGTCACTTGGGTGATTCGGGTGGGCACAAGAATAAGAGGGCGATTACCATTGACAAGAAATATTGAATTGTTATATTTATCACCACTTGCACTTGTTTGAGGCTAAGCAGTACGAAAACCCACTTCACTAATGGCCTGTATCTCTATCTCTGTCACCGTACATGTTCTCTAGTAGTGGTATGAACAAACCTTTAACTCTACCTGCACCATTATCTAATGCCACTGTCCATGCATGCCGATGAACACTCGTCGCTTTCACATGTCAGTGTCCTGTCTTTAATTACCCAACCCGATATTACTTTCACCTTTAAACTCACTGCCGTTAATGGCTCTGCATAATACGGAACATCCATTATATCGTGGCTTCTCATGCCCTGGTGATGGGGCGGCTGATCCAAGCAAATCAAACGCTACTTTTCCCACTGTGGTTTTCCTTGAAGGCTCCTCTCGGCTGCTATTATCCGCATTATGACTTGTCCTGTTTGTGTCCTGTCTTAAACTTTCCCAACTCGATATTGCTTTCACCTTTTCACTCACTGCTGTCAGTGGCTCTGCATAATACGTGACAAACGATGAAGATTTTCCAGTTGCATGTCAGTATGTCACTAGGGGGATTTGGATGATACCATTGACAATATTGAACTGCTATATTCGTCACCACTTCTTTACTGGCTCCGTATCTTGGTCATTGCACATGCTCCAGTAGCGGGTTATAATGATTTATCCTGATTCCTATGAACACAACTTTAACTCTACCTGCACCATCATCAAATGCCACTGGCCGTCCACGCCGATGAATACCTGTCACTTTCGCCTGTCAGTGTCCTGTCTTAAACTCTCCTGACTCAATATCACTTTCACTTTCGCCTTTTCACTCACTGCTGTTAATGGCTCTGCATAATATCGTACATCGATTAGATCGCGCCATCTCGTGCCCTGTTCATGGGGCCGGCCGATCAAGCAAATCAAACACTACTTTTCCCCTGTGGTTACCTTTGAAGGATTGTCTGAACACTTGTAAATATCCATGTTATGACCTCTCCTGTTTGTATCTTGAACAGGCACTTTTCGCAGACGAATCAGATCCTGGAGAGGCTTGGGCTATCCACCATCGATTGGCAGCTCTGAGGAATCATCGGAAGACACCATGTGACATGTCTGCCCGACGGGCTGATAACCACCCTTATGATTTAGTGGAAGGTGCCTGTCGTCTTCGGTCCATTGTCTTCTGCCATCGTTTTGGAGGCAACTTGAACTCGGTGCTGGTGCTGGAAGTGCCGCTCTGCTTGCTGTTGCACGTCTAGTTTTGCTAGCCCTCCGGTCATACCCTATGAGGATCTACTAGTTATGTTATGTACTGTACTTATCGTGCCAAATGCTGGCTCCTGAAAATGGTTTGGCCCCTTCCAGATGCCGTGTATGTGCAACTGCTCTAGGTCGCCTCTGACGTACTATCATTGTATAACAATCAGCCTAATATTGTAGTGATGCACTTGTACGTTGCGGTTAAATTGACCTGTTTGCCTAATATTGTACTAGGGTCAATAGGTGATCTAAAAGTGCTCAAACATGTCTCTTCAGAACTGTAATGCTGCAATACAACAGACATTGTTTAGTGTTTAGATACAACTAGCTGACAAACCTATCCAGTATCACAATATTATTCAGTGCGAATTCATCAATAGTTTACAAAGGTTTGTGTTGCAACAAAAAAGGAAAATGTCCATAGGAAAAGGGATTTCAACTGTAGATATTTACCTCAAAGCAAAATTTAGCATGATCTATACCTAAATCATCATGCTTCTCAGGATCCAGCTGGAAATACTGCAGCAAATACCACCATTTTAATATAATTGCTCAGCACTACGCATAGGGAAAAGAATATAACTGTAGAAAAGGATTAGATTCTTGAGAGAACAAGTTAGTTTCAAATACAGAGTACAGAATAGACAATCAAAATCATCACCTGCAAAACACTTTGGGTAGCACAATCTGTACTGAGTGGCTTTAGGCAGATATCAGCCAGGGATGCTGTCGGTCCAGAACAATTGGCACGTAGATCATCAGTCTCTGCAATTAAAAAGAGACATTAGAATCACTAAGCAGTTGCAGTGCAAAATTTACATGACTGAATTCCATACCTTTTCCCGAATCTGAAATAGCAATTTGAAATTGTTATCATTAGAATCACTAACCAGTGGGAGCTTCAGGCTGGGCAGATGCGGAAGTGGCTAATACAAGTTGTAGTTTAAACAGTAATTAACAAAAAAACTCACTGCAATAGTCGCCTTCAAACGTAAAACACGACAAAGAAAGATAGACAAGAGGTTAAGATCAACACAGCGAACATGTTGGTCAATATGCAGTAACTAAGTTGGTATACAATCCATAACAAATTTCCATCTAGTTGAACAACAACAAAGCCATGAGTGTTGAAAAGACCTGCTCAATCCTACTCCCTCCATTCCTAAATATTTGTCTTTTTAGAGATTTCAAATGGACTATAACATACGGATATATATAGACATATTTTAGAGTGTAGATTCACTCATTTTGCTCCGTATGTAGTCACTTGCTGAAATCTCTAGAAAGACAAATATTTAGGAACGGAGGGAGTATAAAATGGTGCAAGATGACTGTCAAAATATTGCTTTTCATAGGCAGTCTGACTTCAAGTACTAACCCAAAGCTGCAAAAAGAAAACAATCAAGTCAGAAACCTCTGAAATGTATGGGAGTTAGTATATGTTGCTAAACAATAGTATTTTTTATTTTTCTGAGCAGTGAGGGAACACCAAGCCAACTCACATGCGAAGAAAGGATGGTAGCAGTTCACTGATGCTGTCATTAAGACAATATCACAAAAGAAATCAGGATTAGTCTTTATTCTGTGGGGAAACTCGGCCCAAGCGAAGATAAGGTGTGCTTACTTCCAGCTGGAACTCCACAGACTGTAAAACAGTCATGCCGAAACA
Organism: Triticum urartu; assembly: GCF_003073215.2. Taxonomy (NCBI): domain Eukaryota; kingdom Viridiplantae; phylum Streptophyta; class Magnoliopsida; order Poales; family Poaceae; genus Triticum; species Triticum urartu. The sequence continues at coordinate 7,216 of NW_024115806.1, read as the reverse complement.
AAAAAAAAGAATATTCAGAGTGCATGCTTTTTATCTATGGTCTTTAGAGATATAGACATTCATAGTTTATACTTGTTCTCTTTTGCAGATTGATTGATGAAACAAAACATCACGTTCTAAAATCCGCCCATCCGTCAGGCCTGTCTGCAAACAGAGGATTCTTTGGATGCAGGTTTGTTTTCTTTTCAGCCTTTGTGTCTTTTTCCTGGGTACATGAATGAAATCTCAACTCCATCCTCGAAACTAAAAGTTGAAAAGGATGGGAAGATAAGAGAGAAACGATAAAGATTTCCCAGTTGCATGAAAGTATGGCACTAGGGGAGAATTGGGTGGCCACAAGAATGCAAAGGACGATTACCACTGACAATATTGAATTGCTATATGATATTTACCACCACTTGTTTGAGTGAGGCTAGGCAGTACGAAACCCCACTAATGGCTCGCTTCTGTGTCACCGTACGTGTTCTTTAGTAGTGGGTTATAATGATTTTATACTGTGAACAAACCTTTAACTCTACCTGCACCATTATCTAATGCTACTGTCCATCCACGCCCATGAACTCCGGTCGCTTTGGCCTTAAACTTTCCCAACTCAATGTTAGTTTCTCCTTTTCACTCACTGCTGTTAATGGCTCTTCATAATATCGAACATCAATTAGATCGCAGCATCTCATGCCATGTTTGTTCATGGGGCCTTAAACTTTCCCAACTCGATGTTACTTTGGCCTTTTCACTCACTGCTGTTAATGGCGCTGCATAATACGGAAGATCGATTAGATGGCGGAATCTCATGCCCTGTTTGTTCATGGGGCCTGCCGATCCAAGCAAGTCAAATCCTGTCCCCCCCCCCCTGTGGTGGTTATGTTTCAAGGATCCTCTGAACGACGCTAAATATCCACATTATGATTTGTCCTGTTTGTGTGTATATCTTGAACAGGCACTTTTCACAGACGAATGAGATCCTGGAGAGGCTCGGGCTATCCACCATCGATTGGCAACTATGTTTTAAGTGGACTTTGGCCGGCGGTTGACTGGCCATTTATGTTTAATTAAGTTTCTATTATGTTTATCTGTGCCATGTGTTTATCATTTCTGTTTTTTTGGACACGGGCAAATTTAGGTCAGCCTCCCGTTGGGCGCACCAGCCGACCCATATGAAAAAGCGGACGCGCCTGTCCGCCTGGCCGACCCAAACAGACAAAAAGCGGACAAACTGCGCGTCCGTTTGGGTCGCCTGGTTGGAGTTGCTCTAAGTTGGTATACAATCTGTAACAAATGTTCATCTAGTTGAGCAAAAACAAATCCATGAGAGTTGAAAAGACCTGCTCAATCCTATAAAATGGTGCAAGATGACTGTCAATGTTGCTTTTCATAGGCAGTCCGACTTCCAGGACTAACCCAAAGCTGCAAAAAGAAAACAATCAAGTCAGAAATCTCTGAAATGTATGGGAGTTATATCTTGCTAAATAGTTTTTTTTTCTGAGCAGTGAGGGAACACCAAGCCAACTCACATCCGAAGAAAGAAGGGAAGCAGCTCACTGATGCTGTCATTAAGACAATATCACAAAAGAAATCAGGATTGGTATTTATTCTCGGTGGAAACTCGGCCCAAGCGAAGATAAGGTGTGCTTACTTCCATCTGGAACTCCGCAGACTGTAAAACAGTCATGCCGAAACAAAAAATATAGAATATTCAGAGTACATGTTTGTTATCTATGGTCTTTAGAAATATAGACATTCATAGTCATGCTTGTTCTCTTTTGCAGATTGATCGATGAAACAAAACATCACATTCTGAAATCCGCCCATCCATCAGGCCTGTCTGCAAACAGAGGATTCTTTTTTTTAGGGAACAAACAGAGGATTCTTTGAATGCAGGTTTGTTTTCTTTTCAACCTTTGTGTCTTTTTCCTGGATACATGGATGGAATCTCAACTCAACCCTCGAAACTAAAAATTGAAAAGGACGGTAAGATATGACTGGAACGCTAAAGATTTCCCTGTTGCATGCCAGTATACCAATTTGGGTGGCCACAAGAATGCAAAGGACGATTCTCGCAAAAAAAAGGACTTACCTCCGATAATATTGAATTGATGTATGATATTTATCACCACTTGTTCGAGTGAGGCTACGCAGTACAAAACCCCACTAATGGCTCGCATCTGTGTCACCCTACGTGTTCTTAGTAGTGGCTAGTGGGTTATAATGATTTTATCCTGTGAACAAACCTTTAACCCTACCTGCACCATTATCTAATGCTACTGTCCGTCCATGCCAATGAACACCCGTCGCTTTCGCCTGCCAGTGTCCTGTCTTAAAGCCTCCCAGCTCGATATCACCTTCGCCTTTCCACTCACTGCTGTTAATGGCTCTGCATAATATGGAAGATCGGTTATTATTTTTTGCGAGAATAATTTCCGATATATTCATCAACTGTTAAGGTAGTACAATGAACACCAGAAGTAAAAATATAGATCGCGGAATCTCGTGCTCTGCTTGTTTATGGGGCCTATCCAAGCAAGTCAAATTCCTGTTTCCCCCCTGTAGTGGTTATCTTTCAAGGGTTCTCTATCAGCTTGCAAAAATGTTCTTACATTGTGGGACGGAGGACTAAATATCCACTAAGCAGTTGCAGTGCAAAATATCATCAATCTTTGCAATTAAAAGGCGACATTAGAACCACTAAGCAGTTGCAGTGCAAAATTTACATGACTGGATTCCATACCTTTTTCTGAATCTGAAATAGCAATTTGAAATTGTTATCGTTTACTACTATTGTAGGAGCTTCAGGCTGGTCAGATGCGGAAGTGGCTAATAAAAGCTGCAGTTAAAACAGTAATTAACAAAAAATGTACTCATTGCAATAGTCACCTTCAAACGTAAAACACAACAAAGAAAGATAGACAAGAGGTTAAGATCAATACAGCGAACATGTTGGTTGATATGCAGGAACTAAGTTGGTATACAATCCATAACAAATGTTCATCTAGTTGAACAAAAACAAAGCCATGAGAGTTGAAAAGACCTGCTCAATCCTATAAAATGGCGCAAGATGACTGTCAAAATATTGCTTTTCACAGGCAGTCTGACTTCCAGGACTAACCCAAAGCTGCAAAAAGAAAACAATCAGGTCAGAAATCTCTGAAATGTATGGGAGTTATATCTTGCTAAATAGTTTTTTTTAATATTTTTCTGAGCAGTGAGGGAACACCAAGCCAACTCACATGCGAAGAAAGGACGGGAGCAGTTCACTGATGCTGTCATTAAGACAATATCACAAAAGAAATCAGGATTGGTGTGTATTCTCGGTGGAAACTCGGCCCAAGCGAAGATAAGGTGTGCTTACTTCCATCTGGAACTCCCCAGACTGTAAAACAGTCATGCCGAAACAAAAAAATAGACAATTCAGAGTACATTCTTATTATACTTGGTCTATAGAAACGCAGAGAAATTCAGAGTACATGTATGCTCGGTCTTTTTTGCAGATTTTATTGATGAAACAAAACATCACATTCTGAAATCCTCCCATCCGTCAGGCCTGTCTGCAAACAGAGGATTCTTTGGATGCAGGTTTGTTTTCTTTTCAGTTTTAGTGAATCTTGTTGAATGTCTTCTTCCTGGGTATATAACTATATATAAAATCTCAACCCCATCCGTCAAACCTAAAAACTGAAAAAGGATGGAAAGATACGGGAGAAATGATAATGATTTCCCAGTTGCATGTCAGTATGGGGAAAATATGTCACTCGGGGGGATTGGATTTGGGTGGGCACAAGAATACCATTGCCAATATTGAATTGCAATATTCATCACCACTTGTTTGAGGCTAGGCATTACTCCCTCCTTCTCATAATGTGTCAAAAACGTTCTTATATTATGGGACGGAGGGAGTACATTACGGAACCCCACCACTGGCCCGTATCTTTGTCACCGCACATGTTCTCTAGTGGTGGGTTATAATGATTTCATCCTGTGAGCAAACAAACCTTTAACTCTACCTGCGCCATTATCTAATGCCACTGTCCGTTCACGCCGATGAACACCTTTCGCTTGTCAATGCCCCGTCTTAAACTTTCAAAACTCGAGTTTACTTTCGCCTTTAAACTCACTGCTGTTGTAATAGTGAACACCGCTTGGATCGCGGCATCTCATGGGGCCAGCCGATCCAAGCAAATCAAATCCTACTACTACTTTTCCCTTTCTTATCTTTGATCACTACGTACTTGCTAAAATTTATCCACATTATGACCTCTCCTGTTTGTGTCTATATATCTTGAGCAGGCACTTTTCGCAGACGAATCAAAATTTAACACAAAATAGAAAAGGGATCAATAAACCATGACGAAGGCTGTGGGCTACGGCCGGCCGCCATTAACGATTTGGTCCATCACCCGCGCGCTAGCAGTGCAGTGCACGGACCACCGTTCACCGTTGGATACGTACGTGTGTGTGCTGCCAAACGTACGGTTTCTAACATGTACAGCCAGGCACACACACTCGTCCGTGTACGTGGCAGGGCACAATTTTGTTTATGAATGACACGGTAACAGTTAGTAGCAGTAGTCGTGTCTTCTGCCTTAATCGCGGCTTAGAGCATCTCTAGCAGACTCCTTAAAACTTGCCGACCCGCAAAATAACCGTCTATTTATGGTTTCGGGCAAAAAAAAAATGATCCGATCAGACACTGTATCGGCTCACGGCCTGTAAAAAGATTTGCAGGGTGCGGAAAAATTTCGTTCTCAACCATTAGATTCACGGGGTGGGAGGTCGACCCGAGCGTGACCCCTATCGGCTGCGAGATTTCGCGGAAGGAACATTTCCGCGCGGCAGTTCCCGCCTCCCCTCCCCTCCGCTGCCAACCACCTCCCTCCGCCCGCTCCGACCTTCCTCGACTTCCCTCCGCCGTCATGGAAGCCTCCCAGTCGTCGACCGTCATCGTGGATGCCATCCACGAGCCATTCCCTTCGGCAAATCTCGCCGCCAGCCATGTCGCACCCGTCGACGTTCAAGGGTGGCGCTCCCGCAGGCCCCGTTGGGAAGGCACGCGCGCCAGCCGCCCCCACTGCCACAACCGCTGTGAATCCGGTCCATCCCGCGCCGGCGAAGAAAGGGAAGGTTGCCGGTGTGAAACGCCAGAAGACCACCAGAAGAGCGACCCCGCCAACACCTCCCCTGATTGCTCTGGCAAGAACTGCCCCGAGGATGCCCGCCGATAGTGCTGCTGCCGCCGCCCCCGAGGTGTTCGACGTAATGGCCTAGAGGTATGATGCTTCGATTGCTTGCACTTCTTTCACTTTTGTCCATTGCGCGTGCTCGTGACTTGTCGAGCGAAATTGCAACGCCAGTTTGCATGATGCGTCTGCCGACTTCGTGCAAATGTTGGACGACAACACTGTCGGTGTCGATCAAGCCCCGATCGGTGATTATGGTTACAATGAGATGGATGGTGGCGTGCACGGTCATGGTGAGGAATAAGATGATGTGGAGGAGGTTGACGAGGGGGTGTTCAACGAAGAGCAAGCAAAATCACGCGCAAGATCAAAGAACTACAAGCCATTGGAAGACAAAGTCTTGATCAAGGCTTGGGCATCGGTGTCTCTTGATGCGTGCACCGGCACCAACCAAACCATCAAGCGATATTGGCAAAGGATAGAGGATCAATATCTTCTCATGATGGCAAATTATCCCAACAGGACGCCACACACCTTTCGGTCTCTTCAAGGTCATTGAGACGTGATCAAGCCGATTTGTAGCCGTTGGGCTGCATGCTTGCAACAAGTCCACAATGCACTTCCAAGTGGTATCGTTGAAGCTGACTATGTGAGTTTGTTTTCATGTCCCAAGTTGTGAAAATCTTTTTGTAGCCATCCGAGTGGTTGCATAATTTGACATTATTTTCATTTTGTAGGACAAAATTGCACAAGAAAGGTACAAGGACATGGAAGCTTCCGGTAAAAAGACATTTCAACTAGAGCATTGTTGGGAACTTCTCAAAGAAAGCGAGAAGTGGAAGTTGATTGCCAAGGAATCCCCACCGAAGTGAGGTGCACTCACCAAGATTGATGATGATGATGAAGATGACGATGGCCCAAGAAACAAGAACAAGGCCGATGGAAACAAGAAGGCCAAGGATAAGATCAAGAAGGAAGCGGAGGCTTCAAGCTTGCGGGACAATCTAGATCACATGGTCAAGTCCAATGAGCTATTGGTGATCAAGACATTGGAGGCAAAAAAGGAGTTGGCCGAGAAGAAGGCTAAGAGAAGCAAGAGAAGTGACAATTACTCAAGGAGGAGACCACACCCAAGGCCGCCATTGAGGAGAGAAGAGCCATGGCCGACGAGAACAAAGCCATGGCCAAGCTTCTTGCCGAGGAGAACAAGATCATGATGATGAGTCGAAATGAGATGGATGAGGTCACCAAAGAATGGCATGACATTGCAAGGTTGGAGATCTTGGAGAGGAGGCTAGCCGCAAGAGGCCATGTGGTGCCAAGGTTCGGTGATGGTTCGGCAAGTGGTGGTGCTAATGGTGCGGTGAAGATTTCATCTTGTGATGATGATGATGATGATGGAGTGATGATGGATGCGATGTCTTTTGGGTTGTGGCGCGAAAACTATGTTCAGATGTCGCCAAAACTGTGTTTGAAGTCTCAGAATTTATGTTTTATTTGTCAAAATCACGGTCAATTGCATCCTATGGTTTTACGGTTTGAGGGCCGAAATCGGCAGCGCGCGAAACAGAGCCCGCAAACCCGAGCGGTACTTTTGCGGGCTCTGTTCGGCCGAAATCGACTTCGGTCCATAAAACGCGCTTTTCTCGGCCCTTATCCCGGTTATAAGGGTCGTGGGTTTAAGGGGTCTACTAGAGATGCTCTTATCTCATTTATGAACTGAATCTCTTTTCTTTTCATCAAATGAGGATAAGCAGGACATGGTCTCCAGCTTAGTCATGGCCCGTGGGGGGCAGCCAACGAGAGCAGAGCGAATTCTACAAAAGGTTTCACGTAGTACTTAGAGCAACTCCAACGCGTCGACCCATTTCGTCCATGCGTGTCCGTTTGGGTCGCCACAGACACAAAAGTCGGCCCAATGCCGGGCGACCCATTCCTGGCCCAAATTTGGGCCTTATTTGCGTCGGCGCGGACACAAGGCGGACGTGAGCGAGGCCCGCCTACTCCTCCCCCTGGCCCGCCAGCCAGTGGCACATAGGCCCTCA
>NW_024115805.1:0-10689 GCF_003073215.2 Triticum urartu | reverse complement strand
ACACTGTTATGGACATAATGATGTAAACCTCATAACTGGTATTGTACCAATATTTGTCCTATGGCGCATAAATACACTAAAAATAAAAAATAAAAAAAGAATACTAGTAGCGATGGCGAGAAAACACGCTGCCAGTAGTTACATTAGCAGTAGCGTGGGAGTGAACAAACGCTGCAGCTATTTGCCCTAGCAGTAGCGCGTGCGGGCACGCGTTACTGCTAAGCAATAGTTGTAGCACCTTATTAGTAGCGCGCCTACCCGCGCTACTAGTGAGCACAAAACCCGCGCTGCTGCTAGCCTTTTCCCTAGTAGTGTCTTTTTATGGAACATGACCTGGACAAGGTTCGTAACCTTAAACTCTTGTTGTCAGCGTTTGAGAAAATGTCAGGTCTTAAAATAAACTTCCATAAAAGCGAACTTTTCTGCTTTGGAGAAGCCACTGAGGCGGCGGCCGAGTATGCTGACCTGTTTGGTTGCGCACATGGCCAATTCCCGATTAAATATCCGGGAATACCGATTCATTATCGGCGTCTCACCATTGCGGAGTGGAAGCATGTGGAGGAGCGGTTAAAGAAACGATTGAGCAGTTGGAAAGGCAAATTGCTCTCAGTTGGAGGACGGCTGGTTTTGATTAACTCTGTCCTCACAAATATGGTTCTCTATATGCTTTCTTTCTTCCAACTTCCAAAAGGGGTCTTGCAAAGACTGGACTATTTTAGATCCAGATTCTTTTGGCAAGGAGATGGTGAAAAGAAAAAAATACAGACTGGCCAAATGGAGTGTGATTTGTAGGCCGAAAGATCAAGGTGGCCTTGGAATTCATGACTTGCAGATCAAGAATGAGGCCCTACTTAGTAAATAGTTGTTTAAACTTCTTACTGAGGATGGTGTTTGACAAACCATACTGCGCAACAAGTATCTAGGCCAAAAGGCGGTGTCTCAGGCATATTGGACACCAGGCGACTCGCACTTTTGGGCTGGCCTAATGGCGGCAAAGAAACATCTCTTTTGCTTTGGGTCTTTCGCGATAAGGGACGGGTCGGATGTTCGTTTCTAGGAAGACATTTGGCTAGGCAATGCCAGTCTTCAAGAACAATATCCGGCCCTGTACAACATTTCTCGCGAAAAAAATAATACTATTGCGCAAGTGCTCAGTTCATCCCCACCCAACATTTCGTTTAGGCGGGACTTGATTGGCCCCCAACTTATGTCATGGCACAATCTTTTATCCCGTCTAGATTCGATTAATCTTAGATAAGGTCGGGATGTGTTTCGCTGGAACCTTACTACATCAGGGTCATTCACAGTTGACTCTATGTACCGTGCACTCACGCATTCGGAGGTACCGATGAGTAATAACAAGAAAATCTGGAAGTCGAAGATTCCACTAAAAGTTAAAATCTTCATGTGGTATCTTCGTAGGGGAGTTGTTCTAATCAAAGACAACCTCGCACGGTGCAACTGGCCAGGAAGTAAGAAGTGTTGTTTTTGTACTCACAAAGAGACAATCCAACACCTCTTTTTCCAATGGAAGTTTGCACGTTCTACGTGGTCAATCATTCAAATAGCGTCAAATTTGTATTCGCCCACAAGTGACGCCAATATTTTTGGTCATTGGTTGGACGGTATTCCAAATAGATTCAAAACGCTAATATGGGTGGGAGCATACGCCTTACTATGGTCGCTTTGGCTATGTAGAAATGATTTGGTTTTCAATGATAAAAATGCTTCTCCTCTGCAGGTTATTTTCCGTTGTACGCACTCGCTCCGTATGTGGTCTACGCTACAATGAGCGGAGTACCAACCGCTGTTCAAGGCAGTGTGTATGCGGTTGGAGCAGGTGGCTACGGTGGTTTTTACCCAACATGGGTGGCAGCATAATCTCCGGATCGGTCCACCATCCCTTGCGACATAGGCATAGTGTCGGTCTATAGGACTCTACTGTCGCCGATTTGTCATTTTTTTTCTTTCATTTTGTCAGACTTTACGTGTTTGGCTGTGTGCATTCTAGTTATGCAGAGGCCGGGTGTTACTCATAATGTTTTGTATCCGCTTGATGCTACATTTCGAAATAATAAGAGCGCCCTTTATCAAAAAAAAAGATTAAAGTTCCTTGATCTTTCATACAACAGGTTATTTGGAGGATTGCCAGAATGGTTACCCCCAAAAATGCCACAATTTAAAATATTAAGAGTGAGATTAAATATGTTCAGTGGTCATATTCCTAAGAGTCTCACTTCCCTTCATGGTCTTCATTATTTGGATATAGCACACAACAACATAACAGGAAGCATACAATGGTCTTTGTCAAACCTGAAGGCAATGATGACAGTGGTGACGCAGGACATGGGGGATTACATTTATGAAGAGAGCATCCCAGTAATCACAAAGGACCAAAAGCGTGACTACACCTTTGCATATCTACCAGCTATTGGTAGTTCTTGATTTGTCAAGTAATAGTTTGGCAGAACATGTTCCGGAGGAGATAACTTTACTCATTGGGCTTACCAATCTGAACTTGTCAAATAATGAACTTACGGAAGCAATCGCAAACCAAATTGGTGATTTAAGGCAGTTGGACTCACTCGACCTATCCTTCAATGAGTTTTCTGGTGCAATACCATCAAGTTTGTCAGCTTTAACTTATTTGAGCCACTTGAACTTGTCATACAACAATCTGTCCGGTGCAATACCATCCGGATAACAGCTACAAGCTCTTGATAACCAGATGTATATCTACATCGGTAACCCTGGTCTTTGTGGAGATCCTGTCAGCAGGAACTGCTCAACACATTATGAAGAGCAAAGTGGTCTCGAAGATATAGATCACATGCCATCTGTTTATCTTGCCATGATCATTGGATTTGTGGTGGGTCTGTGGACAGTTTTCTGCACCATGTTGATGAAGAGGACATGGAGGGCTGACTTCTTCCAGTTTGTTGATATGATGTACGACATGGTTTATGTGCAAGTGGCTGTAAGGTGGGCTCACATGATGGAGAAAACTCAAGACAGTGCACCATGAAGTGCCAAACTCCGCAGCAAGCGAATTGCGTGTATCTAAATAGTATTTGTATGTTTGCACCATATCTCTATTTGTAGCTCTAAATGAGCCTTGGCTGGATGTCTCTACTGTACTGTATTGTTATTTGTATGTTTGAACCATATCTCTATTTGTAGCTCTAAATGAGCCTTGGCTGGACGATTGTACTGTATTGTATTGGTATTTGTATGTCTATACTTTAACAAATGAAGACTATGTATATGTTTTGCTGCATTGTTTAAGCTGAAGAAAAAATATACAGCCTTATAACTGCACTGTGCCTTTTTCATGTTGTCCGGTTTGCTTTGTATCATCTATTCCCAGAGAGTGATGATCTCATTTGCATAGCAAAAAGAAAGAAAAAAAAGGCAACTGTTGGTTAAAATGTGAACATACTTCTTTGTAAGATTTGTCAGGAGGGAAGAGGTAGGAAGCTTTGTTCACCATCAGTGCTTGTAGACTTATTCATGTTAATCTGAAGTGTCATTTGAGCTGACATTTATTTAGGTTGGTCAGCGCCCAGCAAACTGTAGTATGACTCGGCCAATCACCATGCCCACCAAGTCCGTGTTTGCAAGCTAAGTGGAGAAGTTCAAGGAGCAGATAAAGCCCCTGGAGCAGGTGAATCAGCAGCCTTTTGTGACCACCCCTGCATCATTGGTCGTTACAGAGTGCCACAAAAGCAAAAGTGAAATTTACAAAATAATTTTTTTATGTCTACTGTCAGAAGAAATGGAGATTTTAGTACCCAGGAACTGAAACCGGTACAGGATGATAAGTACGAGTAATAAAAATTTGCTGGTGCTCACGATGGACATGTAGAACAAGGGAGAAATTTTTTGAGCAGTGAGAAACTGCGTTGATTACTGGGTCATATGGTGGCAGATTTACTTTGTCCCATCCCAGAGTCAACACTAACTTCTGTAATATAAAAAAACATTTAAACTTGTTTCCAGGAGAAATATTCATATAATTACCATCAAAACTAGCATTTTGCCGGGGAAGATCGGATGACTGCATCAGATATCTAATATAAGGGTCTCTGTTTCAGCAAAGCACCCCCGAGGACCAGCAGAGTGCGCGAGGTTCGGCCAGTCTGGTGACGTTGACATGGCACACGGACAGAAATCAAGAACCACCAGGTGCTCCAAAAGTGTATAGATCGAACGAACACCAACGCCTCGATTCCACTCCTCAGGCATTAGTCCCGAATCAGCTCGGCAGAGAGATGCTCTGCTTTCACTCGTCATCTAGAAAAGGGGATTCTGAATCGAAAAATTCAGGTTGTTTACTGAATACGGTTGTTAACTGCACCCAGGGCCACAAATTCATGCTGTGTGTGATGCCAAGTCTGATCACAGAACTTAGCTTCTGGTATCACTATCACACATCCAAAATACCTATAGCTGGTACAAAAACCCTTTGCTGTATACATGGATTTCCAAATTAATTCTCTCACAACACTACAGTACAATCAGTATACAGTCGCAAACACGGATGGAACATACGAAAAATACATGCTTTAAAAGTGATGCGAAATTTGAAGCTGGGGAGCGGATCTGGTTCTTGCCACCCCATGCTACGGAAGCAACATCCATCACGACGGAAGTAACCACAGGCCATGGCCAAGGAAAGTGTCTGGCCGGGAGTGTCTTTCCGGGCTTCTCGACGTGAGATTCCATGACTCTGTAGTGCGGCCGATGTTACTCACATTATACAATCGCTTAACCACAAATTGACATATTGTAAAACAGGTGCACTATGTGATACAGTAAATTTATACACTAAATATCGTAGTCTTCTGGAGTAAAGGAACAGAACAAGTATTACATGATCCGCGAGACAACAAAAATAAACTCATCTATTATCAGTGTTGTTTACTCTGTGGTGTGTGCGGATGACATGATTAGCAAGACAACAGAATGGACTGGCACACACAAAATTATAGGCTGTTAATAGGAATCTTACTTGGCTCAGATTGAAGCAAACATTTTGCTTTTAGTATCAACACACAATGGTGAGCGACATTATACAAGCCTGGTCTAAAGATAAGCAAGTGGGATCTATTTACATTTCTATTCTCTCTTTCCCCCTCCAGGAATCTCAACCGCTCAAGCACCTACTTTTCTGTAAAGGATACGTTATCGAGCAATATTTCTCTTCAGCACAGGGGCTGCTTTGCTCCAACTGTTTGGTCTTTCCTGCTTCAGTTTGTGCTAGTTTCTAATCTCTTGTTTCCTTCTATATCCTCGTTACCTTGGTCTTCCTTCTCAAGCCTAGTCTAACAGTCTGATCTACCCTATAATCTAGTGACCATTACAAAAGCAGCCGCACCATGGGTTCACAGTGGGTACTCAAATCAAATCAATAGTTGTTTCTATATTTATCAAGTTCTATTAACTGAATCTAGTAGAGTACATTTCTGTACTTCTCTTGCCTGAATCCACTACCAACAATGAGGATGATCATTCAGGCCAAATATTCAAATACCGTAGGATATTTCTATGAGCAGAAACGATACCTTCCTATCCCTACAATCAAATCTGAAAGCAAAATGACGCTATAGCACTAGCCGCAGGCAGGTGCATTTCTTGGATCTGTGAAAGGCCTGCAGAATTCACATTAGATACACAAGCAGCATCTCTGTAGTAGTATTACAGCACAGATGAAACCATAGGAGAAAATCTGTACAGATTATATGTTGCCCATTGCCACCCTGACATCTTTAACTAGGAAAAGACAGTGCAAAACCATTCTCAACCATTTGGGCAAATGATGGTCATGTTCAAAACGAGGTTCTCTAGCCTCGCACTCTTCTTTTTTCTCAGGATATCAAATACAACAGACAAATTCTGGTCACTGACTGTCTTTGCTCCCTCTGAAGAATCAGCAAGCTGCATATCAAGGAGATGACATGAATCCATTGCCGGACCGGAAGTGATCATACACTTCTGAGAAGAATCAACAATGCAACGGTAAGGAAAGAAATCTAGCTAGCAACCCAAAACTTAACAGAGACAACAGAAGATATCAAGCACAGCACATGGATGGTACTGTATAAGATGTTTCTTTAAACAAATAAAATGCTTGAGAATTTAAGCATAGAATTAACTAAATCCGCCTAAATCGGTGATGTGGGACTAAAAAACTGCAGTGCAGGCTCACCGCCGGATGAAGCAGCCGAGTCCCGCTTCCGCCTGCCGTCGGCACACTCATTGCCGGCGTGGGGAGCGAGCCGGTGCGCGATGCCCCGTCCTCCTCGTCCGCTTGACATCTCCCGTCGTCTGCTGCTCACTTGACTGACCTCGAGCGAATTGGTCCCAAACTCTGCGGTGGAGTACGGCTGTACGGGGGAGAGGAATGGAGCGGCGGAAGGAGCAGAGTCACCGGCGTCAATGGATTTGGGGGAGGAAAGCGACCCAGGTTAGCCAATGTTATACCGGCCCGGCCCATCAAGCCCTCTAAAATGGCGGCCCAGGTTGTGTGGAAGACACGCACACGCCCGTCTCCGTTCGCCTCTCCGCCGCCGTCGAGCTCTGCGGCTCACAGCCTTGCCGCTGCGACCGGATAGAGTTGGGGAGGCATGCCGGTGGACGACGTTCGGTCTGCAGGCGAGCGGCCTGAGCGGCGCCGTCCGTGGTGGGGCGGATGGTGAGCGACGCGCACCTATAGGACGATCCCGACGACGCCTTCCGCCCCGGCCCTCCTCAACTGCCTGCTTGATTCCCGCAGGTTCGGTTCGGTTCGGAAATTCCTCTCCTCCCGTGGATCGGATCCTGACAACGCTCGGACTTATTTGTGTCAGCAGCAGGTGGTCAAGATTTGGCGGCATCGTCGCCGGAGGTAAAGAAGATCTTCTGTCTGTTTTCCATTTCATCCTGCCTGTGATGGGTTGCTGCCTCATAAAATGTGGCTACAATTACTACTTCTTCAGTTAAATTCATGTTGTGATCATTGCATATTAGGATCAAATGCAAATTTATGGATGCTTGAACTAAACCATGAATTTGCTGACACTATATATTTGATATGTAAGCAGAAACTTTTATTGTGACGTTGTGGGCAGAGATCATGCTACTGCATAATTTTGAAGAATTTGTGGCTAGATTGAACTCTATTTTAACCTCTGATTTCATCCCGTAAAGTGTTTGATGAATTGAGTATGTAGATTATATAGATGATGATGTGGTAGATTTGTAAATAGCAACAGAGCACCCAAAATTTAGATCTATTGAGTATAGATAAACATGTTTTCTTATGTATTTGTGTGTGAGCCTTCTTTGTATTTCAGAGTGGCCGCATCATGCGAAATACCCAATGGGAGAGCTGGCTAGAGGAGATAGTGACCCCGAGGCAGAGGCCGCAGAGCATCCTCTGTTCCCTCGCATCACGGGGTGCCGGCTTCGATGGCTCAGCGTCATCACCTCAAGAACTGACACACGGCGCTTCTGCGGTGGCTGGCGGCCAGGGCAGAGGCGTTGTAATACCTGAGAGCTTCCCTAGCACAAGCAAGGAGCCACCCATGACTTCTATAAATATCTGTGTGCGGTTGCCTAATTTTGTAATACCTGAGAGCTTCCTCACCATCTGCCATTCTTGCCTCCTTTGGAAAAATCTCCAGTTAAACAAGCAAGCAAGAGTATCACAATGTGTATTCTCTCTTTTTGTTCCCAGTTTTTTTTCTTCTGCGGAGCAGCTTTATTTTATATACACTGATGCAATACTTTTTGCAGGATATTGAAAATTTACAAAGATGCCAAGCAGATTGCTAAATTTGCTCAAGCAGCCTGGCAGCGGATACAAAGAAGGTGAGTTCACTGTAAGTAATCCTACAGATCTTTTGATTCTCTTTTTTGTTTGTGATCCTGCTATCTGTATAGTAAACTGATTATGATTTTTCTTTGGGTTGAAGGAAACTGTGGAATCCCCAGAACTGAAGAAATGATAGACTAAAACAGCTCAAAAGCTATATACAAACAAAAGAATGCATCAGGGAATAGGATTCTTCTCAATTCCTTTATTTTTCTGAGGGAGTTCACATTCTTTTCTTCTCCCTGGTTCCTTTTCTTTTCCCTTTACAGGGAGAAAGATAGGAGATTCTTTTCTTGACCCTTGCCTGCTGGTAAAGCTAAAGCTAACGTGTGCTGTGCTGTGCGTATTATCACAACTAAGCAAGGTAGATGATCCCTTTCCATCTTGGTGGAGCATGGGTCGATCATACATATGACCATGCATGAGTTGGTAACTGCATGCGTCATTTCTGGTGCTCGGCTGTGTTCACACCTCATCCAATTGGCATACAACTTGAGAGAGAAAAGTTAGGGTGAAGACGAACAACATGGCTCATGTAGCCGGTTTGCTTGCCTCGGCTGTGGTTTCAGCGGTGGGCAATAAGCTGGGTTCTGCCATTGGGGATGAGGTCACGATGCTGTGCAGCTTCAAGGACGACCTCAAGGACATGAAGGACACACTGGAGTACATGGAGGCGGTGCTCAAGGATGCTGAGAGGCGGTCTGTCACGGAGGAGTTGGTGCGGGTGTGGCTCAACCGGCTCAAGAACGCTGCCTATGACATCTCTTACATGCTCGATGAGTTGCAAGCTGACAGTGAACCAGCCTCCAGAAAGGTATACATACACCGTCCGTGCCTTATCTTGATCTGTTTTTCAGTAATTAATTTTCCTAGCTACTACAGAGTTTGTTGCTTTGGTTAAATATAATTTGATTATTAATTATATTATTGTCCACAAAACCATGCTTGATCAGTGGTCCAGGATTAGTGAAATTACGGTGTTGGGGAGGGCCAGTTAGAGAAATCTGTTGTTCATGTGTTCATTAGGAACAAATCTATGGTATTAGGGAGGAGAGGGGGCACGGCCCCTTCTGGCCCCCTGGCTCCGCCACTGTGCTTGATCATCTGAACGTACTTTCCAATGTAAGCAACTGGTCACTAGTTAATTGCAATGTTTAAAGCTTAAAACTTGTTGGTGCCCTTCTAAAAATTAAAGCCTACTTAAATCTGGTGTACAAGAGGCATTTAGCCTACTTAAATTTGGTGTACAAATCCCGGCCGTGAAACTAGGTATATAAGAATAAAAATTTGTACTACAAGAGGGAAGCTATGTTTTACATCCGTCCAAAAGTTTTATGTTGGATTTATATATCTACCATGCAGCATGTAGTTACCGGGTAGAGGGATCGAGAATACTACATCTTATTAAAGCCGGGTGTAGTTGCTCCAAGGTTTTATATTATATCATAATGACTTGTTGAAATTTCTTGTATATGATTGGGAAGCTGGACTGTTTTGCTATTGCACCCAAGATTGCCATGGCTTATAAGATGAAGAAAATGAGAGGCCAGCTGAGGAAGATCAAAGAGGATCACGAGAGTTTCAAATTCACACATGACAACTCCAGCCTAATTGATGTGCACCAGCTTCCCGATCCACGGGAAACAACATCAAATGTGATTGAATCACTCATCATAGGAAGAGACAAAGACAGGATGAATGTCCTTTCTTTGTTATCCGCAAGCAATAACAATAAAGAACATATAACCGTTCTTCCTATCTGTGGGCTTGGAGGCATAGGAAAATCAACTTTGGCACAATTGGTTTTCAATGATACTCAATTCAAAGATTATAATCATCGGGTTTGGGTTTATGTATCCCAGGTGTTTGATTTGAAAAAAATAGGGAACTCCATAATTTCTCAAGTACTCGGAAAAGGAAGCCAAAATCTAGATACAAGGGAGTTGATAGACCAACGCCTTAAAGATCTACTTCAAGATAAGAAGACTTTAATTGTTTTAGATGACATATGGGAGACAGATAACTTCCAACTGGACCAACTCAAGCTTATGTTGAATGTAGGCTCCAAGATGAAAGTCTTGGTCACAACACGCAGCAAAGACATTGCAAGAAAAATGTGTACTGTTGGTGTTCAACCATACTTGCTAGATCCCTTGGACAACGACATGTGCTGGAGAATAATCAAGCAAAATAGTGGTTTTGAATCTAGGGTTGATAAAGGCCAAGCTGAACCAGTTGGACAGATAATTGCAAGGAAATGTGGAGGTTTGCCATTAGCAGCTCAAGCACTTGGATTCTTGCTATCTGGAATGGATCTTAGTGACTGGAAAGCAATGTGCAATAATGATATTTGGGATGAACCATTTTCTGATAGTACAGTGTTACCATCCTTGAAGTTAACTTACAATACTTTGACACCATATTTGAGGTTATGCTTTGCCTATTGTGGCATCTTTCCTAAAGGTCACAATATAAATAAAGATGATCTTATCCATCAATGGATTGCCCTTGGTTTCATCGAGCCATCTAATAACTTTTCGGCCATACAACTTGCCGAGAAGTATATTAGGCAATTCATGGGGATGTCTTTCCTTCAGCATTCAAAACTGCGCACAGAATTGCCTAAGGTGAGTTAGTACAAAATACTTATACAATATAGATAAAGAGTATTCTTTTTTACTCGTTATCAAATGGCATGCAACAACTGCTGTGAAAAAGCATGCATGCATGTTATATATGTTAACAGTTTGGTACATTAATCCATGCATATGTTTCTCCCTTTGTGGCAAATAAAGCACTCAAGATATTGGTGCATCAGAATATACTTCACTCTT
>NW_024115804.1:0-6789 GCF_003073215.2 Triticum urartu | reverse complement strand
GGGCCCCTCTGCTGGTCACTCTTGCGACCACTTCCAGGTGGCCATACACATGCACTCCTTTTGTCCAGGTGATGTCCATGGGATCCAGGTGGCTGTACACGTGCACGTCCGACGTGCGGATGGTGTCCACTTTTTGTTAAGGGGTCCAAAATAAAGCATCCCAATCCATTTCAGGTTGAGAGTAATAAAACAAGACGAGATGTAAAAGGCTTGTTTTTAGATGTTAGGTTTGTGTTGCGTCGAGTCATGGTTATAAGTTGGTTAGGCTGCAGCTCGAGGACAAGCTGCATGTCCAGGTGGGGTGTAGTGTTAGAGTACGTAATGGGCCTAATGGCCTGGGCTGGCGGTATAGCCCGTTAGTCTTAGGGTTAATTAGAGATAAGGGTCGCTTGCTTAGGGGTCAAGTAAGCCTTGCTTGGGAGTCAAGTAACCTCTCTATATAAAGAGAGGAGATGTATCAATCTAATCAAGCAAGAATTAAGAAGGAAATCCTCTTCCTCTTGCCCGGCCGTGGGCAAAAAGACCCCCGGCCGGCCCTCTCGCGCCCTCCTTCTAGCATCGCCATAACAACATCATCTTAGCAATTAGCTTAGCGAGGACATGGATAAGAATGATGGGATGGAAATCGACGATGTCCTCGGCACATCCTTCTTCTGAATGAGAGCAATGTCAGCAGAGTTCAACCAATGAAAGTGAGTAGCGTGGAGATCAGAGAAATTGTTGATGGCAAGCATGATGCCCGACTTGGTAGTGTCCCAACATGCCTTGAGAAAGGCACCCGTGAATCCATCGGGGCCCGCTGCCTTGTCGCTAGGCATGGAAAGCACAGCTCTCTCATGTAAGAAAACAGGCTCCGCCTCAAGTGACAAACCTGAAGAGCTCACTGTACTACTGTGCATAGGCTTTTATTTTGTCATTTATATCCAGTGAGCTGGTGGCAAGTGGCACATCCGAAGAGCTCACTGTACTACTGTGCAGTTCCCAGCTCCTCCAGGTGTTAGGAGGAGAAATGAAATGAGACCCGTGAAGTTCTTCTACCATCGGACCATCCGCCTTTCCGATAAAATAGGATGAAAGTAAACAGGAACCGCAATGCATCTCCTACAATCCTAGCTTCAGGACACTAACAGGTAAACATAACCTTGGCTCCAAAGGTATAAAAATACGAAGATATAGACCTATATACAATCATCATGTTTCCAGAAAATACAATCATCAAGTATTCCCAAATGGAGTTATCAAGCATTTAAGAGTAAGGAGGCTAGAGTTGGAACTTATAGCCTCCAGTTGATATACTAAAACATTTTCCAAGAATATAACGAGGGGATGCAGTTGTGATCATGCATTCAATGTTCAGAGTTTATCCTGCAGCCAATGAAACAGCTTGGCTGGATTCCCAAGAGTAGTCACTAAGAGCCAAGCTTTCTTTCAAATTGGTAATGCATACTATGGTATCTTTTTCGTGGAAAGAACAGATAATTCCTCATCTAGATTGCAGTGAAGTAATATTAACAAAATCCTCAGGTCTAGAAAGACAGAAGTTTGAGAGAAGATCAATCATATTGAAGGAAATTTATAGTTCCGAATAAAAAATGGCATGGCAATTCCACTGTGGATTTGAAAATGACTAGTTTAAGGTCATGATGCACATTACGAGGGTCAAGTTGCTATTTGCTTAAGAATACGGATAATATATACTTTCAACTTTAAGCACAAGAAAGGTTCAAAAAAAAACTTTAAGCACAAGAATACGAACTTACCCGCTCCATGTCAAAGACCGCGCCTAATTTCTCGAAACAAGCAATCACAGCTTTAGCTGTACCAGATGTGTCCAGCTTTCCTGCTTGATGGGATTCCAGTACCTGCAAATATTCTTACACTTAGACCTCCACAATGACACATGGAAGTTTAGGGTGAGTCAACAGAAATGCGTTTGGCCTAATATTCTAACAAAAAGTTTCAGAGCAAACAAACAATTCAAAAACTTGCAAAGGAGCTTATATTACTGGGTAGTTTCTCTCAAACATATAAGGGTAGAGTAATGATTGAAGAAATGGTCCTTGAAGTAAAAGCTTAAAGACTTTTGACATTGTCCGACACTTCCTTTGTGAACCTGAATTTTCAAGGTAGAACCATACCTCCAAACGATAGCCTGAGAAGGCCCCAGGAAACTGCTCCGCAATTGTTTCCATTGCAGCAAGAAATGCAACAACCTGACAAGGGAAAATCATGTGTGGCGTTCATGTTTTCAACAACTTATTAGATTTGACAGTGCTTTTTTGACGTACCTGTTTGCCCATTTGTGGAGATATTAGTGCATAGTTTTCTGAATCTTGCACTGATTTGTACAGTAACTGCTGATCCCCACCAGTTGTGCCCATTACAAATGGCACACCAAGCTTGCAATAGAGCTCGGCGTTAGCTGCATAATCCAAGAGTATTGTTTTTTTTTCAGCCAGAGGAGTGAAGACTGAAGGCGGCAACGGAAAGGAAACAACAAATAGACCAAAAAATCAAGCATCTTTAGTTTCTTCTTCGTATCCCTCTTGAGCAATGGAGGGGGGAAAACTACCCACGGATTAAGAACCTGAGACTTTTAGCAAGATCCAAATCAATTTACTACTTCCTCCGTCCCAAAATTCTTGTCTTAGATTCGTCTAGATACGGAATTAGATACATCCGTATCTAGACGAATCTAAGACAAGAATTTTGGGACGGAACATCCGTATCTAGACGAATCTAAGACAAGAATTTTGGGACGGAGGGAGTACTAGTTTAGTTATTCTAGGTCAAATGTGTCGAGCTATCAAATCGAAGTAGTTTCCTATCATATTATTTCGTCATATAAAACTGAAATTAATCCTTAATGTAAGCCAAACAAAAATATATGCATCAGATCTTGCAAATAAATTTTCAAAAAAAAACGCAGCAGGAATTTCTGCAGATATTAGTCAGATAGAAGCATGTTTGTACATAACGACATGGAAAAGGAATTTCTGCAGCAGTAATTTCACGATTGTAGAAGCTACCACGATGATAAATCATCCCAAGCAAGTTATAAGATGTCATAAAGCAAAATAAAATAACAAAGATAAAACTTACAGTTCACAGAATCAGGCGCCGTGTAGTCCACCACAACTACATCTGGGTATTCGTCAATGACAGATGAAAGAACATCTTCTCTTGCAGAAGGGCCATATATCTCAACGTCTGTATCACCCACTTGTATTGTTTTATCAAGGTTCTCTCTGCTACTGAATGAAACAGGAACTAGGTGAAGACCCCTTGAAGTAGCTGCCTCAGCAACAGATACCCCCATTTTACCAGTGCAGCCATTTACCTACAGAATTGAACAAATGAAAGACTAAATAGTAAATACTACTAAATAAATTCGTCAAACAATTGTCTAGCGTGACTGTATGAGAATATATTCCAATTGATCTTCTAGTAAAGCATTGCAGGAAATTGTATAAATTCAGTAACTCTAGTCCCTTTGTCTTATCCAGCCAGAGTTGTTGGACTTGACCTGTAATCACTGTTATTGACTACACATGTGTCATCCTTAATATGTACAGGTAGGGGGCTGGCAAATTGGCTTACCATACTACAAAGTTATGAAACTTGGATTAAAAAACATTTGACTATGAGATCAACATATTTTCTGTTTTTCTCCTAAAGTTGACTGTTCTTCACAAGTGGATACAAAAAAATAATCAGGGTAAAATGTGAATCAAATAGGGCAACGTTCATTTTTTACAGAATTATACATGGGCATCATCTATTACTAAAGTAATGGAATGTGGTTAGGTCAGTTCAACTTCATTTTGTTATTTTGGCAGCTATGCTTATGTTCGTTTGATGATTGCATCAACTTCCTCGTCTGTCCTTTATAGCCTTCCAAAGGCCTAGATAGGGCATTATATGGATAAGATTTTGTGGAGCAGGATTGACCTTGTCTTATAACCGTAAGACATTTGGCACTGATATTTGGTTGCTTCAAATGAAAAAAGTACTCCTCCTTTGCAGCACCAGCATGGGAACTCGAAATCCAGTACATAATGATAAAGGGCAAATTTATAGCCGTCAAAGTCTCATACCTCACTGTGCATCAAGTAGCCATGTATATAACTAAAGAAACGATTTATGATGAGAAAATCGTGGAAGACCAGTGGCCTAAGCGGCATTTGGCCGAACAGGTTAGTGGTGGCGTGATAAATGCAGCCGGCGTACCAGAATCGGGAAGGAGACGCCTGCCGGCCGCGCGGTAGCCGTCTCTAGGGTTGTCGCGGGTGGCGCGGCGCTGACACAACGCGGCGCGGCGAAACCGTCGAGGCGGCCCCGTCTCCGCCACGGCGAGGCGGAGAGAGTACGGGGCGGCGCCCGCAGCGAGAGCATTTTTGTCTTGTCCGACGGCGCTGCTACTTGCACGATTTAGTTTGCGTGGTGTCAAACAGGATAGAGAGACCTGGCCAACAAACGGTTTATCCCGGCGGCAGCTGCTTGCGAGGCTTCACCGGACGGCTAGCGAGTAGCGGACCCGTGCTGCCGTGAAGGTGCTGAACTGCTGATGGGCAGAGTCTTTTCATCTCAGAACAGAGTTTTAATTACAGGTGAATATCATAAGAAAACCAATATTCCATGAAAACCATATTTTAAGGTTTCGAAAAAAATTAAAAAAAAACATGGGATGTTAAGACAATGATGTTTTATTGCCACGTAAAATTTTAAATTGAAACACATTACAAGATGTGAGTTATGAAAAAAACAAATTCAGCCCTGAATGGTGCCATTATTGTTCGGCACTATTCAACGCTGATTTTCCCTTTTTCATAACTCACATCTCCCATGTGTTTTAACTTGAAATTTTGTGTGGCGATAAAACATCATTATCTTAACATCCCGTACTTTTTTCAAAAAAAATTGAAACTTCGAAACGTTTTCTTCTCATGGTTTTCATCAATTTTCATCGAATATTGATTTTCATATGATATTCTTCCATTAATTACCCTATTAGTAAAGGAGCCCGTGACTGTATGTTTGTACTTCGCCCACATGTGTTGATACACGTTGATTCTGTTTTGCACGAATTCTAAAGGAATCTGTTAGATTTTTAGCGTCACATGGGCATCATCGTGTGTGTGAGCATTGGAGAGTTCGCCCACACGACCCGCAACACGTGGTTACCAGCTGTGTCGTGTGGGCGAACCAGTTTCTGCCCATACAGTCACCATCTAGTCCACGCGTGTGTGAACGAACTGCTCTTCGCACACGTGACGCTCCTGCGTTGTTAGATGGCAACTGCAGTTGCGAGCACGTGACAACTAGGTAAACACACATGGCAACTATGATTCGTTGCTAGATGACAACTGCAGTTGTGCGTACGTGGCAACTAGGTAAACACACATGACAACTATGATTAACCATACATGGCGACTATGGTTAGACCATGCGTGGCAACTAGTTAATCACACATGGCAACTATTGTTTGATCACATAAGGCAAGTGTTTATCACATATGACAACTATAGTTACCATCCCCCAAGATAACTAAAGTGTCATCCCACGGGTGCGCCAGGACGTGTGGGCAGATTTGTTTCGTGCCACACACGTAAGGTGAGAATGAGTAGTAGTTTGTTGGGCGTGTGACACGAAGTAGCGGCGTCCATACGTGTGAGTAATTCTAATGTCCACCCCCACATGGCCCGTATGAGCTGCCTCCTGCTTACGCCATACAGAATGTGTGGATGGACGTCTGATATGCTATAAGTGTGGACATTATCAGCGTCCTAAATTAAATCAGTAACGTTACAATGATTTATATACAAAAAAATGTGTAATCAGAAGGATAATTTATAAGACGGGGCGTGAAACACATTTTTTGAGTTCACCATATGTGCCTTAATCTGTATCCTTATCTAGCTATAGATGGTGGCTGTCTCTTTTTCAGTTTTCATGTTCTAGAGGCGAGTGCTCCCCTCCCAACTGGCGTGCGGGATGAAATAAGACGTGAGCAAGATGCATCTTTATCGCACTCTTTCTACTCTTCATCCCTTCTCTTGCCTTTCTAACTCACCAACGACATGATTTTTTGTCACAAAGAACCACACACGCTTTTGTATTGACATAAAAAAACATTTCCAAACTGTATTGACAAAAGAGACCATGTACACCGTGGCGGCAAGTCCGGTAGCCGACACGTGGCACCTGCCCCACGGCCGGCGGCCAGACCTGCCGCCACAACCTCAGGCGGCAGCTCAGCTGCAACAGGTTTTCGGCCCATGCAGCTACTGGCGACGGAACGGGAAGAGGTGGCGGGTCCCGTCGTCTATCCCTATGGCGGCAGCTCCTTTTTGCTGCTGTAGTACAGTGGCGCTAATTCCTACTTTCCTATCCAAGTTTTGACCCGTTTTATTATTTACCTACTACTAGTACTGCTAGTCCTGATCAAGCCGCGTGCTACAGCAGAAACAAATATAGTAAATACTAGTATATGTGTGGAAAAACTTTGCAACGAAGGAACCAACATGCTCTGAATTTGCCTCAGACTTGGGGAGCGAGAATGAAAGAGCAAGGCAGTACTGGATCGGGTGCAAGCAGCGGCGCACAAACTTGGAAGCGGCCGAGTTGCTTTTGACTGCTTCGTGTGGGGCCGTCGCATCGTGCTGCTGCACGGGCTGTCGCGCTGTAAGAGCTGCCCGCCACCTCTTCCTATCCCGTTGCGAGTCGCTGCGTCGGACGGAAATCTGTTGGAGCCGAGCTGCCGCCTGAGGCTGTGGCGGGGGGGGGTGC
>NW_024115803.1:0-19049 GCF_003073215.2 Triticum urartu | reverse complement strand
CCCGGTGAGGCGGCCCTGGAAGGTGGCGGCAGGT
Organism: Triticum urartu; assembly: GCF_003073215.2. Lineage (NCBI taxonomy): Eukaryota > Viridiplantae > Streptophyta > Magnoliopsida > Poales > Poaceae > Triticum > Triticum urartu. The sequence goes on along the minus strand of NW_024115803.1, from coordinate 19,015 downwards.
GAAGCTCGGGCTGCCCGCGGTGGCATAGCGTGGTGCTGTCCCTGTCCAAGGCGAATCTGCACCGGTGATCTGGTGGCTTGGTCTCCAGATTAGTTCAGATCAGAGACGGTGACGAGCGCGTAGGATCCCTCTCGACGGCTCTCACAGTTTGGAGAGGTGGGGTGGCAGCCCTCCTCCTAGGCTCCAGTGGTGGCACCTACAGGCAGTGGCCAGTGTGCCAAGGGCTTCCATGATGGTAGTGCTGTTGCGGATGGTCTCCGGATCTAGGCGGCTAGATCTGGGGCTTTGAAGGCGGTCGAGAGAATACACAGTTTGTCGGCTGGATTACTTGGACAGATCCGGGTGAAAACCTAGTCTTCGGCCTGTGGCCGGAGCCGATGATGGCGACGCCCTTGCATCATTTTCTTCTTGAAGGCATCATCGAGGTGAAGCTCCCAGCTCCTCCCGATACCTACGGGGGAAACCCTTGATCAATTGATCGGATGATGGCGGCGCTCTTGTGTCGTTCCCTCCTTGGGGGCGTCATTCTTGGAGGTGTGCATTGGATCAAGAGACCAGTGGACGATTTTACTGTTTTACTGGTGGAGCGGCGTTTCTTCTTTGCATCGGCGATGTGGAGTCTCGGCGGCGTGGTGCAGCAGGGTCTCGGCAACGGCTGTGTGATGATGGACGCGCGTAGGGAGGTGTCGTTGTGTGACGTCGTGGTGGCGTCGACTGCAGGCTTGACGATTGATGCGTCGGTGCATGCTCTGAAGATGGATCGGTGGAAGATGGCGGCAGTAGCCTCTAAGAGGGCGCCGAACCGGTGAGTGCCCCAGAGCAGGTGGCTTAGTTGGGGCCTCAGGTTTTAGATGTTAGGCATTGGTGCGAGGTCTGTTTAGTATTTGGTCCGGACTCTCGGCACCCTTTCATCAGTTAGATAGGAGTAGCGACGGATGTTGCGAAGATGGCGGCTTCAGACTTATTGATGTATTTCTTTGTAAGTCTTTGTGAATAATCAATTAAATGGCCGCATGCATCTTTCAGATGCAGAGGCCGGGGGTCATCCTCCTTTTCAAAAAAAAAATCTTCAGTTTCATCTACACTATGATGCAGCAGCAAGCATGCTTTCAGGACATGTAAACCTGATCATTCCCAACATAGATACAAAGAAGAAGCAATGACGTACAGCCATCCAACTTGCTCAGACAAACAGGTCCAAGCAAGTAAGCAAGCAAGAGAGAATCAATATTACATTTCCATCATCACAAAGTATTCAGCAGAAATAATTCAGAATTCAAATCGACATTACAATAGTGAACTACCTGAAACAAAACACAAGTTTTTAAGCAAAAATACAGTCTTGACTCTTGAGTCATAATCGCAGAAGGTAAGCAAGAAAGGCAATCAAACGCGTCATTTTGCCGCAGGGGTCCCAAATGCAAACATATATAGCTTAATTCTCGAGCGAGCAAAGCCAGAATCAATATTATATCTCTATCTAGAAGAGTATTCAACAGAAATGCCAAGACAGAGAGGTTGTGCCCTAATAATTATGAAAAGTGAACAATAGGAATTCAACGTAGCAATTAGCAACCAGACCACTATCGCCGTCTTTCTGAATGTGACCATCACCCTGCTACAGCTTCTTATTTCCAGGCCTTCCTTTAGTATGGCACTCCAAATCTCCAAGTAACCCAGCCAACCGCACATCATCCTATATATCAGCGCCAAAATCAGTTTTGGACAAAAGATGCATGTTGATGGTAAAAGAAAGAATGGTCAGTCTGTAATAATACCTCTTGCAGTTGGTGATGAGGATCGTTCCACTCGGAAGATGAGCATCTTAATTCTCATCAGTGCCACCATCTTCCTTGCTCTTTTTCTCGTCACCACAAATGTCTTCACTGTCCTCTTCAGAACACTGGTATTCCTCACAAATAGTAACTGCGGGATGGTTTGGATGGGCACCTGCTTCAACCCTGATCACAGCCTCTGCAGCCTTTCTCTCGGAAGGTGTAGCGCCCTTATTGTCAAGCCTTGCCGTTGCTTGTTTAAGACATGTGAGATGCTCAATGCCTAAATAGAAGCCATATGTTTTTGCCATTGATACATTGATAAGAAAATCAAGCTTCTTAAGCTTGGGCATGGACCCTTTGACAAATGTGACGTATGCTGACGCATCATTACTATAGATGGTAAACTGCTTCAGACTTGGGAATCCTCGGACTATAACCCTATCATCAGGTATTTTTCTAAACCACAGTACAAGGTGAAGTAAAGCTGGGAGCTCTCCAAGAGTGACCAGACCCTCCTCTGTCAATTCAGCTAAATTGATGTCTAGGAAAGAAAGGCTGGTGAGTGCTGGAGCAATCCACTCTGGAACTTTCGTGAAATAGTAGTCACCGACCATATGAAATTCTTGAAGGGTAAATGGCAATGGGGACCAAGACCCTAAGAATTCGAGGGAACCATCGTTCCCTCTTATCCTTAAAGACCGGAGCTTGCAGCTACCAAGCTTGCACAGTGAGGAAAGTAACATTTCTTCATGCCTCCTGAACTCGTCAGATTCTCCACCATTGAGATATATATCAATTTCCTCCAAACCTGGCAGGTTCCCAAGATCCTCCACCACATCTGCTGGACTCTTGGTAACACTAAAGCCTGATATCTCCCGTAAGTTCCTCATATTTCCAATCTTCTTTGGTATAATTGTCCAACCTCCACCAATTAAGTGTTGTAGTTTGGTCAGCTGAGCGAATCCAGTGGGCAACTCTTCCACTGGTGTAGCTCCAAAATGTAGTGTCTCTAGGTCACGTAGCAACACGATCCCTGACGGTAGCTTTGGAATTCTCGTGGCTGGAAAGTTTAGGTACTTTAGATGGAACAATTTGCCAATACTTTTCATATCATACTTTTCCAAACCCTCACAACCTGCAAAATCCAGTACACGTAGAGCTTCAAATTTAGCAAGACTAGGCAAGTGTTTGATGCAAGCTGAACATGTTACTGTCAGAGATCGAACATGGCTTAGATCTTCTTGTGCGAGTAAATGTGCAAGCTCATGATCAATGTGCTGGATTGATAGTCGCCGAATAAAACCTTGACGATTTGCTAAACTTGTTTGGCCACCACCTATCACAATGATGAAATTATGTTCATTTGATTTTGAAATAATAATTTCTAGCATCATGTCATGGACTCGGCAAGCACGAGCCTTGCCATCATAGCCGATGTCCTCAGGCTGTACCATGCTTTTGTTGACAAGCTCATAGAAGTATCTCTCAGCGACTTCTTGCTGGCTTTGTCCACGCTCTTCAGAGATAAATCCTTCCGCTATCCACCGCCTCACTAACCTCTCTCGATCAATCACATAATCCTCGGGGAATACACTTAAATACAATAAACATGTCTTGAGATTAGGTGGAAGATCATTGTAGCTAAGTAATAGTATCTTACTCATTCCCTCCAAACTCTGGTTATTTTCCAGTGCAGAACCAATTGATCTTCTAATCTTCTCCCACTCCTCCTTGACAGCTGGTCTATTTGCTAACAAACTAGATATACTAACAATTGCCAGTGGTAGGCCTCCACATTTTTTCAGGATTTCATTTGAACTTTCTTTCAGCATATCAGGGCAGTGGTCCTCAGAGCCGAAAATTCTTTTGAGAAACAATCTTTTGGAGTGAAGATCACTTAGGGCTGCCATTTCATATACACGGTCATCACTACCAGGACAACATGATTTTGCCACATCAATAATGCGTGTAGTAGTTATAATTCTGCTAGAACAATTATTGTATGGAAAAGCACACTTGATATTGTTCCATGCTTGAGTAGACCATATATCATCCACTATGACAAGATACCTAATAAATAGTAGCAGATGATGTTAACTGGTTTTGAAATGGAATTCAACTAGAAAAATAATTTAGCATACACCACTTCAATACTATTTAAGTGGAAATACACAAGTCTACTAGTACTCATTCAAAAAACAACAATGTTTATTTGATATATTTTTATGTGCAAATATTGTTTCTCAATGCTTACTTGGGTATATATGGACTATATTTTAATACAAGAGACAAGGATGAATTGCACAAGCCACAATTGTTCTTTTTTTTCTTTACGTGAAAGATATAATTGGACATCCAATAGTAATGAGTAACTACCAAAATTTGTGAAACATTTGTAAGGAATGTTCTGAAAAATAACAACAGAAGTTAAAGTTACCTTTTATCTTGAAGCAGTTCTCTTAGCTTCGCAATGGACTTCTTTTCATCCCAATCACTTGTGTCTTTTGTGGATCCATCTTGGCATGGCACTTGAGAGATTACATCCTTTATAATATTCTTTATATATGGCTTTTGTGAGACCGATACAAAAGCCTGACAATCGAAATTCCCATGAATCTTGCGATAGACCTCATTTGCGAGTGTTGTCTTTCCTAATCCACCAAATCCAACAATTGACAACACCTTACGATCCTTGGTGGAGTTGTTTGTTTCTTCTTTCAACATCCACTTGACAAGATCATCTCTTGGACCCTCCACACCCACAAGGTGTGCCTCCTCGGCAAACAGAGCACACAGCCGAGGATCCACGGCCGCATGCTCGGTCTTGCTGCACGGAATCTCACTCAGCTTGTAACAATCCTTGAGCTCTTTGACATGCTTGATGCGGGCCTTGAGCTCGTCGATCTGGTCGGCAATTCCAGAGCGAGAATCGAGCGATTTGAGGAAGCGAGTGGTTTCACGGAGGAGCTCCTTGAAGCCTCCCCGACGCCTGCGTTTGCCGAGGCGACGGATGAACTTGTCGATGCAATCCTCGGTATCATAGGCCAACTCCCTGAGCAGCGATATCCACGCCTTCACCTGGACATCAAGGTCTTCTAGCATGGTGTAGTTTTTGAGCGCGGCATGCATGCTGGTCAGCTCAGCTTGGAGGGAAAGGATCTCACCGCGGACCCCTCGTATGCGGCCGTACTTGCCGGCGAGCAAGTCGGCAAGCTTCCCCAGCAGGGGACCCATCACGCCATGGGAGGCGCTCACCACGACCTCCATGGATGGATCGATGCCCTCTGCTAGCTATGATGCTCGTCTCTCTCGTTGGTGTTTGTCATGCGTGCTGCTGGGAGAGTGGAGACGGAGAAGTGAGCGGATGGAGGAAGAGGAAAGGAGTAGGCAATAATTGGGTGCTGCGTAGCAAGCAATAATAGGTAGGGATGGCATGTGTTGCTGGGTCCTCCATGTCGATTTCATGAGTGGATCAAGGACGACAATGATATACATGCACTGTTTTAGATAAGGAGTGCACAGAGGACAGAGGAATCTTGCTCCTTTAGTAAGCGTGTTCAGGTTACTTATTAATAAATACTCCCTCCGCCCCGTAATGTAAGATGTTTTTTGACATTATACTAAAGTCAAAAAATTCTTACACTATGAAACGGTGGAAGTATTTCAGAATGCAGATGACGAGTTTTCAAATGAATTATGCCTGCAAATGTTGGTAGGAAAACTACGGTGGCGTTGGAGCACTGCCCACCCAATCGTATGGATCGAAACACAATATACGTACTGTGTGGGAAAGTGGAGAGAACTGTCCTCATCAGAGCAAGAGGAAAGGAATAAGTGAGTGCTCCAAGCTTTTTGACAACAGCTGGCAATGGCATGTGCTCATGGGTCCAGCATGTTGAAAGCAGATTGAGAACAATTCTTATAGACGTTGTTGGTCCTCCAAGTGCAGATGTTCGTAGGACAGTAGCAAATTTCCCTCAAATGGATGATCTAAGGTTTATCAATCCGTGGGAGGCGTAAGATGAAGAAGGTCTCTCTCAAACAACCCTGCAACCAAATAACAAAGAGTTTCTTGTGTCTCCAACACACCCAATACAACGGTAAATTGTATAGATGCACTAGTTCAGCGAAGAGATGGTGATACAAGTGCAATATGGATAGTAGATATAGGTTTTTGTAATCTGAAAATATAAAAACAGCTAGTTGTATAGGGGGAGTTGAGAAAAGTGTTGGAAGATGGGCAATCAATTGGGTTGGTGGGTACGAGCTAGTTGTAGCTGAAAAACTTTTGCTGACTCATCTACCTAATCACGATGGCTCAGTAATGTTATCTTAGTGGAGTAGTGGTTGATTAGCATGTTCATCAAACAGTGTTAAGCGAATTATGGCCAAGACTCTATTCCTTGTCGGCCAGAAAGAGCCAGGAAACAACTGGGGTGGTGCGTGCTGAGTAGTTTCGTGCAAGGAGCGATGGATTGATGGCTGGCATGTGCGCGTCGTCAAGCGAACTAGTACTAGTCAACAACAATATTTAACTATATATACACTATCTACTGCGGGCTTAATTTGCTTTAGGAATAGTTTGGTATCTCTCTGACGATCATGTACAACCGTCAGACATTGATCCTATGTGATTAATTCAGCATGCAGCAAGGTTACTTTCTTCCCATCTTACAGAAAGAGAAACAAATTGTTGGTCTTGGTACTAGTAGCAGCAAAAGCAACTCCGTCATCAGGGGAAGAGAGGGGGGCAGGAAGAGAGGGTAGGCTTTGAGCAGCGGCGGAGCTACGCGTGCAGTTCTGGATGGCCACTGTCCACCAACAACAAAAACAACAACTTAATTTCAAACAAGTTGGGGTAGGCTAGATGTGAGACCCATAAAATCTCGCAGCCAACTCAGGTTTTCGTACATGGATAACAAGCTTCCACGCACCCCTGTCCATGGCAAGTTCTTTGATGATATTTCAATCCTTCAGATCTCTCTTTACGGACTCCTTCCATGTCAAGTTCGGCCTACCCCGACCTCTATTGACATTATTTACACACTTTAGTCATCCGTTATGCACTTGAGTTTCTAGAGGCCGGCACCGAATATGCCCAAACTATCTCAGACGATGTTGGACAAACTTCTCTTCAATCGATGCTACCCCAATCTATCTAGTATATCATCATTCCGGATTTGGTCCTTCCTCGTGTGGCCACACATCCATCTCATCATGCGCATCTTTGCCACACCTAACTATTGAATATGTCGCCTTTTAATGGGCCAAGACTCAGCTTCATACAACATTGCGGGTCAAACCGCCGTCCTACAGAACTTGCCTTTTAGTTTTTGTGGCACCTCTTGTCACAGACAATGCCATAAGCTTGGTGCCACTTCATTCATCCGACTTTGATTCGATGGTTCACATCTTCATCAATACCTCCATTCTTCTACATCATTGACTCCAAATATCGAAGATGTCCTTCAGAGGCACCACATGCCCATCAAGACTAACATCCTCCTCCGTGTGCCTAACAGTACTGAAATCGCACCCCATGTACTCGGTTTTAGTTCTACTAAGCCTAAAACCTTTCAACTCCAAGGTTTGTCTTCATGACTCTAACTTCCTATTGACACCCATCTGACTATCGTCGACTAGCATCACATCGTCCACAAAGAGCATACACCATGAGATATCTCTTTGTATATCCCTTGTAGCCTCATATCCATCACCAAAGCAAAAAAGATAAGGTCTCAAAGCAGACCCCTGGTGCGGAAAGTCATCAATGCCGCCATCACTTGTTTGAACACTTGTCACAATATTATCGTACATGTCCTTACGAGGGTAATATACTTTGCTGGGATTTTGTGTTTCTCCAAGGCGCACCACATAATCATAGGCCTTCTCCAAGTCAATGAACATCATATGCGTAGTCTAATTAGTGAAGGGGATTTTTTTCTAGAGGGTTAAATCAAGGAGAGTTTAGTATTCTGCTTCCCCCCACCCCACCCCAGTTGTGTATTTCTTGTTTGCCCCCTCCCCCGAGAGAACTTCTGTTAGCTCCACCACTGCTCTGAGGACAAAGGAGAGGAAGCGTGGGAAACAAAAGAGAGAGGGATGAGCGCGAGGTAGACGGTGCAGTGGGCAAATTGTTAGAAGGGACAGAGAGGGATTGGTGGAATAGTTCGTTGTATTGCTTGAGCCTTGTCGGTGTCAAAACCGGCGGATCTCGGGTAGGGGGTCCCAAACTGTGCGTCTAGGCGGATGGTAACAGGAGACAAGGGACACGATGTTTTTACCCAGGTTCGGGCCTCTCGATGGAGGTAAAACCCTACTCCTGCTTGATTAATATTGATGATATGGGTAGTACAAGAGTGGATCTACCACGAGATCAAGGAGGCTAAACCCTAGAAGCTAGCCTATGGTATGATTGTTGTTGTGATTGTTGTCCTACGGACTAAAACCCTCCGGTTTATATAGACACCGGAGAGGGTTAGGGTTACATAGAGTCGGTTACAATGGTAGGAGATCTACATATCCGTATTGCCAAGCTTGCCTTCCACGCCAAGGAAAGTCCCATACGGACACGGGACGAAGTCTTCAATCTTGTATCTTCATAGTCTTGGAGTCCGGGCGATGATGATAGTCCGGCTATCCGGACACCCCCTAGTCCAGGACTCCCTCAGTAGCCCCTGAACCAGACTTCAATGACGACGAGTCCGGCGCGCATATTGTCTTCGGTATTGCAAGGCGGGTTCCTCCTCCGAATAATTCATAGAAGATTGTGAACACCAGGATAGTGTCCGGCTCTGTAAAACAAATTCCACATACCACCGTAGAGAGAATAATATTTACACAAGTTCAATCTGCTGACGTATTTTTTGGCGTGACGTCACACCGCTACCAAGCCTTTACTTGAATCGTTTTTATTATACCACCTCAGCGCGTTTAGCGAAGCGGTTTCCTTGGCACGTCTTGTCGAAGTAGAGATCGTGTTCCCCTTATTTCGGGATTCCCATCAATACGGACGTGGGTAACCCAGCCGCGCCATTGATTGTGGCGCTTGGGAGATAAGCGAGTTTTACCAGGCCGGTGGGGACGCATAGTTTTCGACCGCCCATATATAAGGGGATAAGGATCCACCTCTTTTACCTACGCCTTCTTCCTCCTTTGCTTATCCATCTCCGCACACTCGAGCTCCAGCGCCCAAGTCCGCACATCTCACCTCAACCTCCTCCAGCCATGTCCGGAGCGGGAGGCAAGTGGATGGCCTCCTCCGTTACGGAGGGGCACATCGAGAAGCTGCGCGGCGCCGGATACCTGTCCAGCGACATTGCGCACCGGCTGCCCGACGAGGGGCAGCTCATCCCCACCCCCAGGCCCCATGAGAGGGTCGTATTTCTTCCCCACTTCCTCCGCGGACTGGGCTTCCCACTTCACCCCTTCGTCCGGGGGCTCATGTACTACTATGGCCTGGACTTCCACGATCTGGCGCCAAACTTCATCCTCAACATCTCGGCGTTTATCGTCGTGTGCGAGGCCTTCCTCTGCATCCAGCCCCACTTCGGCCTGTGGCTAAAGACCTTCAATGTCAAGCCGAAGGTAGTGAAGGGCAGCCAAGCGGAGTGCGGAGGCGCCATGGTGGGCAAAATGCCCAACGTCACTTGGCTTGAGGGTGCCTTCGTGGAATCCGTCAAAGGGTGGCAATCGGGATGGTTCTACATCACCGAGCCGCGTGACCCTAAATGGGCAGCGGCCCCGAATTCAGATCTGGTATCCCCATGCAGCTCACCTCCTGGAAAGAGAAGGGCTTGCTATGGGGTAGTTCGGAGGAGTTGACCGGACTCCAGTCCTGTCTCCAGACCCTGGTGAACAAGAAGCTTAAGCTTGTCAATGTGATCCAGGTCATGCTCGTCCGTCGGATTCTCCCCTGCCAGCAACGGGCCTTCAATTTGTGGGAGTTTGATCCGGCACAGCACCGGACCTTGAGCGGGCTCTTCGACACGACGTACGAAGCCGCCTGGAGGGTGCTGTTCAAGGGCGGAGAAGCCCCTGCATCCGCAACCGAAGATCGCGGGTTCAGCACGCAGCGCCCGGCCGGCGAGGTAAGCTATATTATCCTTTATGGGACACTCATTTCTTTCATAGTTTGACTCTATGTGGGATCTAAACTCCCAATGTCTTTAACAGGACTGGCAGAAGATGTCTGGACAGGTTAACTGTCCGGCTCCCCTTCCAGAAGACCCAGCGGACCCCCGTTTGACGGGGCTGCTGGTCCCGGCACTTTACGTGGTGCCGGAGAAGAAGGCCAAGAAGAAGGCCACGGGAACCCGAAGGAGTTCCCGGCGTCAGGTGGTATCGGACTCATCGTCCGATGACTCCGAGGCGGACTCCTCCCCTGAGGATGAGGAGGAGAAGAAAGAAGCCTCTCCCCCAGCGGGGGGAGAGAAGAAGAGGAAGGCCTCCCAAGCGAGGGAGGCCGAAGGGTCCAAGAAGGGAAGGACCCTTCCCCCAGACTGTTCCACCAACGCTGGCGACGACAACGAGGAGTGGCCTTCAAGGGCCAAGCCCCTGGCAAGATCGTAAGTATCCGGACTCCTAGATAGTTTATAATTTTTCATTTTGCCACACGGTGTCTTTCTAATGCCGCATACAACCTGTAGTCCGGCCAAGGACGATCTTCCCGCTTCGTCCAGCGGGTCCTTAGACACGTCGGATATGGATTCCCTTCCGACTGCCTCAACTCCCCGTGACGCTGACGACGCCGAGGTGGGATCCTAAGAAGGGACCCGCCGGGAGGAGGAGGCCCCGGAGGTGCCGCAAGGCAACCTCCCGGACTCTGCGCCGGACTCCGCACCGGAACGTGCAGTGGTTCCGGAGTCCGGCCAGTGGCCCCTTCGTAAGAAGGGCAAGAGTGTGACACCGGCGGCCTCTGTCCAACCAGAGGCGCCGGATAACTTGCTGGAGGCGCACAACGGCGCTTCCATCAAAGAAGAACACCACACTATCATGAGTGCGGTGATTCAGAAGGTTCAGCTCGCTAAGGGCGGGTTGACCGAAGCCTGCAGCAGCCTTCTAACAGGCTTTGAGGTAAGAATTTTAAGATATGTAATATAATACCGCATAGACAATAGCCCCTGATGCTCGGTTCGGCGTTCGGATAGAAAAGCCGGACTGAGGATCTAAAAAGATATACGCGGGAGTTCTAAAAAATATGTCAATATGGGTTTGCAGGCTGCGCTGCTGACCTCTGCTGCACTGACTGCGGAGGTCGATGCTTTCAGGCAGAACCTCGAGCGGTCCGAGAGCGAGCTCGGCCATGCCAAGAAGCAGCTCGAGGACAAGGAGGGTGAGTAACACCGTATTAAATTTGTACCTTACAGAAAAGGATTTGGTTGCAAGAGAAATAACAAGGATAACATGGGTACTACAGGGGCCACGAACGAGGTGGCGACCCTGAAGGAGGCGGTGTCTGCGGCCGAACGCAATACGGCCGCAGAGCGAGCCGAGCGGGAGAAGCAGGAGGCGCGGGTGGCGGAGGTGCGGCAAGAGCTCCAGGCTCTCATGGAAAAACATGAGAGTTTGGAGCGCGACTCAAAGACTCGAGAGTCCGAGCTTGCATCGGCTCTTGAGAGCGCCAAAGCCGCTAAGGCCGAAGCCCACAAGGCCCTCCAGGAGATCGAGGATTTGAAGAAAATAGCAGCGGGTAAGGCATTTTTCAAGCAAAGCAAGCATGTGAATGTAAATTACCTATTACTTACCCGAATTCGGAGCTCTCCAGGAGCGTTCGCGGATCTGCCCCGCAACGTGTCAGATGCTGCTGCTTTCTACCGGGCCGAGGAGGGGAGCTCGACGGAGAAGGTCTTGTGGTCTCAGTATGCTGAGGCCGGACATCCGGTGCCCCTTAGCGACCAGCTGAAGCAGCTGGTCGAGCTCCACAAGGTAGCCGAATAGGCCGTGAAGGGCCTCATAGTTCGGCTGTGGCCCAAGAAGGCCATGCCTGGGAGCTACTTCGGCCTGGTGCGGCGGCTGGTGGACGCGTGTCCCTGGGTTGAGGTCGTCAAGCACTCCGCCTGCATTGAAGGTGCCCGTCGGGCCCTTGCCCATGCAAAAGTGCACTGGGGCAGGATGGACGCTGAGAAGCTTCTGACGGACGCGCCGCCGGCGAGCAAGGAGTATCGTACGCCCGAAATGTATTATAAGAGTGTCCTGAAGGGTGCCCGCATGATTGCGGGTGAGTGCTCCAAAGATGTAATATTTGAGTAGACTCGCATTTTGTTATCATGTGCGCTGAAAACTTTGTTCATATGCGCTAAGCAACGCTTGTTAATTTAAAATATTACCTTCTGTGTGGCCGTTTATCAAATCTGAGAGATGGCAAGTCGTCGGCTTCAGCCCCCATGCCACTAGTGCTGGGGTGTTCGGGATAAACTTGAGCGCTCTTGTTCCCATGTTTGGGTCCATCTAGGGAGGCGCTCAACACAACGAACGAGGCAACCGGACTTATAATGCTTGAACACTCTCACTTAGCCATAGAATTCTATAATTTTAAATTTCGGCGAAGCCCCTAGTGTTCGGAAGACCGAGTTCGGGGCGCTATCCACGCCTGGGCCGGACGAAGCCGGTTCCTCGCTCTAAGCGGCATAAGTCTTTAGGGACTCGAAAAAACCTCTCGAACAGCGACCGGCTCTCGCCTTATCATGACGGTCAGTTTTAGCTTTCTCCACTGAGGCGCTCGCCCAGCTCAACCGGGGCGCAATCGCAGTGGTTCTCCCAGTGCTACCTTAGCCGATACAACGGAACGTAAGGTACCAAAACATGGGAGCCGGGCAAACCCAACTATTGACCCAAGACATGATTCGGAGCCGATGCATATAATGCTATAAGTTCGGGGTGCCGCACTTGTGAAAGTGTTCGGACTTATCACACCATAATGTGGGGAACTTAAGCCCCTGGTGTATTTAGCCGTACCAAAGTGTACGGATGCAACATGTCATAAATGAACATATATAAGAAAGAAATGCAATTATAAGCAAAAAGTGATGCATTGTTTATTCCAGATATACTGCCATGAATGCAGAACGATACAAATAGTGCGGTAAGCAAGGAATTGGACTATTAAACATGTCCCCCTCCAGGGGTAGGCTGCGGAATGGTGTATTAAACGGATTTAATGCTCGTAATGGAGACCACCTGAGTGTTCGTCGTAGCCTTTCTCCTTCCCTGGCTGTTGCATCGTGAGTTCGGCAGGTCTACTGCCGGACAGGGCCTCTGGTGAACGGAGTCCTGTGGGTAAGAAAAAAAAGAAAAAAGAAAAAGAGCGACGCACTTGGGAGCCCCTGGTGTGGTTGAGCCGCACTCTGGGCCTGTCGTGGTCGTGCCCCTCCCCCTATGCCCATGGTATCTCCAGAGCATAATGATGTACGCGAAGGACTAGTCTTGCAATTATGCAAGGGCTGGGGTTGGGGCCGCATTGCTACGCGTGCTCGGAACGTGCCAGGTGGTCTTGTTGTAGGTTACTCCGGGCGCGTTTGGCCGTGTCCGGTCGCTTAACGGCCGAACTAGAGAACTGCCTTAGGAGGCTGCTCTGTACTTCTGCCGCGAGAGCCGCTGTGTGTTCCTCCATTCGGAGGGAGCGTTCAGTGTTTCCGTTGACCGTGATGACTCCTCGAGGCCCTGGCATCTTGAGCTTGAGGTATGCGTAGTGCGGCACCGCGTTGAACTTTGCAAACGCAGTTCGTCCGAGCAGAGCATGATAGCCGCTGCGGAATGGGACTATATCGAAGATTAACTCCTCGCTTCGGAAGTTATCCGGGGATCCGAAGACCACTTCCAGTGTAACCGAGCCTGTACAATTGGCCTCTACACCTGGTATGACGCCTTTGAAGGTCGTCTTTGTGGGTTTAATCCTTGAGGGGTCTATGCCCATCTTGCGCACTGTATCCTGATAAAGCAGGTTCAGGCTGCTGCCGCCGTCCATCGGGACTCTAGTGAGGTGAAATCCATCGATGATTGGGTCTAAAACCAACGCGGCGAATCCGCCATGGCGGATACTCGTGGGGTGGTCCCTTCAATCAAAAGTGATCGGGCAGGAGGACCATGGGTTGAACTTTGGGGCGACTGGCTCCATCGCGTATACGTCCCTGAGTGCACGCTTCCGCTCCCTCTTGGGTATGTGAGTTGCGTATATCATGTTCACCGTCCGCACTTGTGGGGGGAACCTTTCTGTCCTCTATTGTTCGGCGGCCGGGTCTCCTCCTCGTCATCGCTATGCAGCCCCTTGTCATTGTTTTCGGCAATTAACTTGCCAGCCTGCTTAAATACCCAACAATCCCTGTTGGTGTGATTAGCTGGCTTTTCGGGGGTGCCATGTATCTGGCAAGAGCGGTCGAGTATTCGGTCCAAATTGGACGGGCCCAGAGTAGTTCTTTTGAATGGCTTTTTCCGCTGACCGGGTTTAGAGCCTCTGAATCCGGCGTTGACTGTCGTATCCTCAGTGTTATCGCCGTTAACGCGGCGTTTGTTTTTGTTTCGACGCGACCTGCCATTGCGGTCCTTGGTATCCGGACTGCCAGAATTTTTGCTGAGGTTGTTACTGCGGGCTAGCCAGCTGTCCTCTCCCGCGCAGAAGCGGGTCATGAGTGAAGTGAGGGCTGCCATGGATTTCGGCTTTTCCTGTCCTAGGTGCCGGGCCAGCCACTCATCGCGGATGTTATGTTTGAAGGCTGCGAGGGCCTCTGCATCCGGACAGTCGACGATTTTATTTTTCTTTGTTAAGAACCGTGTCCAGAATTGTCTGGCCGATTCGTCTGGCTGCTGAATTATGTGGCTTAGGTCATCGGCGTCTGGTGGTCGCACATATGTGCCCTGGAAGTTGTCAAGGAATGCGGCTTCCAGGTCTTCCCAACACCCAATTGATTCTGCTGGCAAGCTGTTAAGCCAATGCCGAGCTGGTCCTTTAAGCTTGAGTGGGAGATATTTGATGGCGTGAAGATCGTCGCCGCGGGCCATGTGGATATGAAGGATATAGTCTTCGAGCCAAACCGCGGGGTCTGTTGTGCCATCGTAGGATTCAATGTTCACGGGTTTAAACCCTTCGGGGATTTGATGCTCCATTACTTCATTTGTGAAGCATAGTGGGTGTGCGGCGCCTCTATATTGGGCTATATCACGACGTAGCTCAAACGAGCTTTGTCTACTGAGTTCGGCCCGGCCGGACTTGCTGTGTCCGGCGCGATGGTTGTCGTCGCGTGCCGTGGGGCGCCCACGCGATCCGTAGATCGATCTTGATTGTCTTGCCTTATCCTCCAATATATCTCGCAAGTCCGGAGCGTTCCCCTGTGGCCTTGTGCTTTTCGAGCGATGCGGGGGTACGGTTCTGATGGAGGGCCTAAAGGCTCTCTGTCGCGGCCGCGAGGTGGTCGGTCAGCCGTATTGTGCTCTGGTGATGCAGGTTTATATGCCTCCTCCTCTAATCGGGGGATCAACTTGCGTTTGGGGTAGCTTTTGGAGGGGCGTTCGAGTTCATACTCTTCGGCCGCAAGGACTTCAGTCCATCTGTCGGCTAGCAGGTCTTGATCAGCTCTAAGCTGTTGCTGCTTTTTCTTTAGGTTATTCGCCGTGGCCATAAGCCTGCGTTTGAAACGCTCTTGTTCGACGGGATCCTCGGGCACGACGAATTCATTGTCGTCGAGGCTTGCCTCATCTCCGGAGGGAGGCATGTGATTATCATCCTCTACCTCTTCGTCTGCCGCTCTCTCATGAGGGCTGGCTTCTCCGTCCTCCTGTGCTGAATCTTGTTGGAGGGGGTTGTCTTCGGCACTCTCTGGGGTGTTATTATCCCCGGTGCCGGAATCTCCATTCTTGCTGTGGCGGGATTTAGAGCGGCGCCGCTGACGCCGGCGCTTGGGCTGTTTCTTGGAGGAATCTGCCTCCGCTGCTTCTTCGCCATGCCAATCCTTTGGGATGTCCACCATGTATATGTCGTATGACGAGGTGGTCTTCCAGTGCCCCGTAGGCGCTGGTTCTTGATCGTCTCCGGCATCGTCGTCCATACCGTCGATGTCTTCGGAGTCGTAGTCTAGCATGTCGGTTAGATCGTCGACAATGGCTACAAAGTGGGTGGTGGGTGGGCTTTGAATTTCTTCGTCGTCCGCATCCCAACCCTCCTGACCGCAATTCGGCCAGGGCTCTCCTGATAGCGAGAGATACCTTAGCGAATTCATAATGTCGCCAAAAGGTGAGTGTTGAAAGATGTCTGTGGCGGTGAACTCCATGGTCGGCGCCCAATCGGATTCGATTGGAGGGGGCGCGGGAGGTTCGGAGTCCGTCGAGGAGTCCGGCACCTCGGAGTCACGAGCGTCGCAAGGGACAAGGTCAGTATTCGGCTCCATCGCCGTAGAGGTTGCAGCCCCCGAGGCAGTGTCTAGCCACCCATCCTCGATCTGCGTGGTCGGCTTCGAATTAAGGATTAGAGCGGACTCATGTGCGGCTTCCAGGGCACTGTCCGGCAGCAGAGCTAAATCATGCCCATCGAGACAGTGCGGCGCGCTCAGCTGCGGCTCGAATCCATCGGAGATCAAGTCTCCGCGGATGTCAGCCGTGAAGTTTAAGCTTCCAAATCTGACCTAATGGCCAGGGGCGTAGCTTTCGATCTGCTCCAGACGGCCAAGCGAATTGGCCCGCAGTGCAAAGTCGCCGAACACGAAGATCTGTCCAGGGAGAAAAGTCTCACCCTGGACTGCGTCGTTATTGATGATCGAAGGAGCCATCAAGCCTATCGGTGATGACACAAAGGAACTCTCAATGAAAGCACCAATGTCGGTGTCAAAACCGGCGGATCTCGGGTAGGGGGTCCCGAACTGTGCGTCTAGGCGGATGGTAATAGGAGACAAGGGACACGATGTTTTTACCTAGGTTCGGGCCCTCTCGATGGAGGTAAAACCCTACTCCTGCTTGATTAATATTGATGATATGGGTAGTACAAGAGTGGATCTACCACGAGATCAAGGAGGCTAAACCCTAGAAGCTAGCCTATGGTATGATTGTTGTTGTGATTGTTGTCCTACGGACTAAAACCCTCCGGTTTATATAGACACCGGAGAGGGCTAGGGTTACATAGAGTCGGTTACAATGGTAGGAGATCTACATATCCGTATTGCCAAGCTTGCCTTCCACGCCAAGGAAAGTCCCATCCGGACACGGGACGAAGTCTTCAATCTTGTATCTTCATAGTCTTGGAGTCCGGCCGATGATGATAGTCCGGCTATCCGGACACCCCCTAGTCTAGGACTCCCTCAAGCCTCGTGGGCATGTATACAGGAGTACAATGACCAACTTGGAGTACAAGAGAAGACAAGACAAATCCTAGTCTATCTTATGTTTCCTAATAAATCAATATACTCAACATCCCCCCACAGTCACATCGGTAGCGACGCAGACGGTGAGACTGGAGAAGAATCTGAAGCCACCCCCCCCCCCCTCCCCCCCCAGACACACACAGTCATAACGGTCGACGCATCGCGGGAGGCGTGGCTGGAGTGGAAACCGACGAGGTTGCTCAAGAAAGGCGATAGCCCTTGGTATCGTTTGTCGATGTAGCCGAGAGCGTAGGATGGTGTAGCCGTGGTTGAGGTAGCCGTGTGAAGAATGTCGTGGTCGACGTCGAGTCGGGTGGCCGATGTCGAGGAACACGCCTTGGAGCCGCGGGTGCAAGGGGCGCCGAGTTAACATGGGCGCAGTGGTGTCGAAGTAGTGGTGTGCGGGGAAGAAGATGTTGTTGACGAGGCGTCGCGCCGGGTTTGCCAAACCCGGGGACGCGTCGGTGTTGTCAGCACCGGGCATGCGAAGACGGACGAAGACGAAGTTGACGAAGCGCCGCACTAGGCTTTCCAAGCCCAGGGACACATCGTGGACAAAGGCACGCATCGGTGTTGCCAGCACCAGGCATGCGTAGACCAGGGACCTGCATGAGCTGTACGCCATGTCGGAGAAGTCAGAGGGGCCAGCAGAGAAGGACTCGACGACAATTGTGGCGTCCATTGGCGCGGGGCCGATGTCAGCAACAGTGGTCGGAGTAGACGAAGTGGTCGGGGAAGATGACAGCGACATTGGCGACGGGCTGGTGTTGGACGAAGACGAAGGAGGTAGACAGGCAGCGGCGGCTACGGGGGTAGTGGCGGCGGCGGCCGAAGAGGAGCGGCGGTAGCGGCCTGACGGCGGCGGCAAGGTTATGCTCGAGGTAGGCGAGGAGCCCGACAGCGTGACGAATACCGGCATGGACGATGGCGTTCCCGCGCCAAGGGAGGCGGCGCAACACATGTTGGGGAACGTAGAAGAAATTCAAAATTTTCTACGCATCACCAAGATCAATCTATGGAGATACTAGCAACAAGAGAGAGGGGAGTGCATCTTCATACCCTTGAAGATCGCGATGCGGAAGCGTTGCAAGAACGCGGATGATGTAGTCGTACTCGTAGCGATTCAGATCGTGGTCGATTCTGATCTAAGCGCCGAACAACGGCGCATCCGCGTTCAACACACGTGCAGCCCGGTGACGTCTCCATGCCTTGATCCAGCAAGGAGAGAGGGGGAGGTTGGGAAAGACTCCGTCCAGCAGCAGCACGACGGCGTGGTGGTGGTGGAGGAGCGTGGTACTCTAGCAGGGCTTCGCCAAGCACTACCACAGACGACGTTCGAGGTTCAGCACACCGAGCAGTGCATTAAGGACATAAGCCTTCTACGCAGCAATGAGGACAATCCTCAGTTTACGGACCCAGTCCGCACCTTCTAAGAAGCAATGAGGACAATCCTCAGTTTACGGACCTAGTCCGCACAATTGCTACTATCAACTTTCAACTAAATTTTCTCTAGGAACATATCTAAACAGTAGAACTAAAGCGCGAGCTTACGACATAATTTGCAAAGATCTTTTGACTATGTTCAGGATAATTAAGTTCATCTTATGAACTCCCACTCAGATAGACATCCCTCTAGTCATCTAAGGGATTACTGTTGGGGAACGTAGCAGAAATTCAAAATTTTCCTACGTGTCACCAAGATCTATCTATGGAGAGACTAGCAACGAGGGGAAGGAGAGTGCATCTACATACCCTTGTAGATCGCTAAGCGGAAGCGTTCAAGTGAACGGGGTTGATGGAGTCGTACTCGTCGTGATTCAAATCACCGATGACCAAGTGCCGAACGCACCGGCACCTCCGCGTTCAACACACGTACAGCCCGGTGACGTCTCC
>NW_024115802.1:0-9147 GCF_003073215.2 Triticum urartu | reverse complement strand
CCCCCCACCCCCCCCGCGAGCGACACGTCGACTAATCAACTCGAAAACCTTGATCGACTCTGGAAAAAAAGTTCATCGAATTTGAGAAAAGTTCATCAAAACTGGAAAAACGTTCATCGAATATGAGAAAAGTTCATCATAATTAAAAAAGTTCATCGAATCTGAAAAAAGTTCATCGATTTTGAAAAAAGTTCATCGGATTTGAAAAAAAGTTCATCAAATTTGAAAAAAGTTCATCAAATTTGAAAAAATAGTTCATCGGATTTGAAAAAAAAATTCATCACATTTGAAAAAATTTCATCGAATTTGGAAAAATAGTTAATCGGATTTGAAAAAAAACATCAAATATGAAAAAAAGATAGTTCATCAAATTTGAAAAAAAAGGTCATCAATTTTAAAAAAACTTCAACGCTTTTGAAAAAAGTTAATCGAATATGAAATAAAGTTCATCACTATCAAAAAATGGTTTTACGAATTTTTAAAAAACCGTGCATTAAAGAAAAGAAAAAGGATGAGAAAAAAGAAAAAAAAAGAAAAGAAGTAAAACCGAACTGAAGGATGGAATAAAGGAGAAAAGTAAAGGAAAATTGTACGAGAGGTGGATGGCTGTAAGGTTAGAGCGTAGCTCTCGCAGCCGAGTGGTGTGCGCTGCAGGCGCCCGTTAGCCCGTTAGCAAAATGCCCTGTAACGGGCGCCTGCAGCGCCAAATAGGGTTTGACAAGTGTTGGACCGAATACCCAATACTGTGCAGGGCCAAGTCCACGTGCGACCCATCTCTGGCAAGCAGTCGTTTCAAACGATCTGCTCTTGCGGAAAATCCTATATGCCGCATATTGTGTCAAGATGTCGAGGCTTTGCATAGGATTCAGCAGGGAGCGACGCGATCTGGGCCGTCCCGTTAGAGGTTAACTTAGGGCGTGCTCGGTACTCCTCCGTGGCCGCAAAATCTTGAACTCCACCGCCAGCTTCCGAGCGCCAGCTTCTCATGTGAAATTCTCGAGCCAGCGATCTGTTCGGTGCACCAAAACCTGGAGCCAGCGTCCTGTTCGTTTGGGCTGACCTCGTTTAGTGTACTAGGCCTCGGGATGGCCCATAGGCCTGGTCGGCTAGCGAATCGGTACGTGAGGAACTCACTTGGCGAGCGAACCGGTACGTGAGGAACTCACTTGGCGGTGGCAAGGGGCTGGTAATATCCATCAACTCCAGCTTCTCTTTTTTGTGGGAGCTCGGTTTGTCCACCTCCGCGAATCCTCTTTTTTACACTGCACTCGCCGCTAGCTTCTCTCGCTAAACTCCAGGCGCTGGAGCATTCGGTCAAACTCCAGAGTTGGAGCCGAAGGAGCCAGGAGTTGGAGGGCTCCCGAACACGCCCTTAGCAACGGTTTTCTCCGGTTTTGGGAAGCTTCTAGAAGGTTCCCTGAATGTGTTTTTCCTTTTTCCTATTTTTTTGTGGCGGTTTTCATTTCGGTTTTTCTTTCCGTTTCTTTTTTTATTTTCGTTTTCATTTTTATCTTTGCTGTTTCTTTCTTCCTTTTTGTTTTTTTGGAAAATTTCAAATTTTATTCAGATTTTCAAAAAATGTTCGTCTTAACAAAATTTGTTCAGAATTTAAAAAATGTTCACATTTCAAAAAATGTGCAGGAATTTTAAAAAAAATCCTGTTATAAATTGTTCACAAATTCAAATTTTGTTCAGATTTTGAAAAAATATTGCTCTTCACAAAATTTGTTCAGAATTTTAAAAAATGTTCATGTTTAAAAAAATGTGCAGGAATTTCAAAAAAAAATCTTCCTGTTATAAATTGTTCACAAATTCAAATTTTGTTCAGACTTTCAAAAAAAATTCCTCTTAACCAAATTTGTTCAAAATTTAAAAAATGTTCACGTTTCAAAAAAATGTGCAGGAATTTTAAAAAAAATCTTCCTGTTATAAATTGTTCACAAATTCAAAAAATGTACAGGAATTCCAAAAATGTTCCTATTTTTAAAAATTAGTTCACAAATTCGACAAAAAGTTCACGTTCTGTTAAAATTTGTTGAAAATTCAAAAAATGTTCATGATCCCAAAATCTGGTCTGAAATTTTTGAAAGTTTGTGGTTGCAATTTTTTGTTCGGAATTTGATGAAAAGTTCCATTTTTGAACATTTTGTTAATAAATTGTTAAAATCTTCGTAGTTATAAATTTTTGTTCAAATTTTATGAAATGTTCCTTTTTTAATTATTTGTTCAAAAATTCAAAAAATGTTCAAAGTTTCAAAAAAAATCATAATTTCATAATTCGTATATGCATTGAAAAAATGTTTCTTTTGCCGAAAATTGTTCAGAAATTCAAAAAATGTTTGCACATTTTCGAAGTATACACTTTAAAGAAGTATGCTTAAGAAAAACTATCACTGCAAATTCCAGTTCACGACGTTAACTGATTGAAATTTGGTGCAGTTGAGCAGCCCGGTTCTACGCTAAAACTAGTTCTTTAGATGCGCTGCGTTTAAAAGACCACGCATATTTTGACGTTTTAAACGCAACGCATCTACCGGCCCTAACTCCGGATGAATGAAAGCGTTCAAAGTTAGGGCCGGTAGATGTACCTTAGGATTGGTCCACGGCAAGGACGGACGGATGGCCGAGCCATCGAAGAACCTCGACATGATTCGCCGCCGCCCCAAGACCCTCCCATGCCGGATCTGATCCTGGAACGACCACGTCCACCAATGCCACGACCTCCTCCTCGGAATAACCTACGGCCGAAGACTCCATCGGACTTGCCGCCGACCCGCCGGCCGGCTGGTGGTGACGCCAGACCGGGCTGGGTCAGTCGCCATTCGCCAGTGGGACGATGCGTCCGTAGCTGAAAAGCCAGCAGTTCCTAATATACCACCTACTAATGAGTAGTTGAGCATCAGCAGAGATCCTCACAGGATAGGACTTGCCAAGAGCTAGCAGAGGAAACAGAGTAGCAAAGCTGCGGTGCGCTGCTTATTACTCCCTCTGTAAACAAATATAAAAGCGTTTAGATCACTACTTTAGTAATCTAAACGCTCTTATATTTCTTTACGGAGTGAGTACATGGCTTAAATCTTGACTTTTGGACAAGTGAACTGAGCTCGACTGTACTGGACAGTTTATGGTGCTGGGACAAGCGGCGGGAGGTGATGCCGTGCAGCTAGATATCATCGCAGTAGCATGCACCGGAGGCCATCCGGGCAGCACAACCAGTCATTCCGCCGTGACCATATACCTGTATGATGCTGCTGCAGCCACATGCCATGAACTGTTACAGCACAAATACACCTGATCGCATTAGGATCACCAACAGATTTGTAAGTTACAAGACCCTGCAAATTTTAACAACCAATTGGCAATTGACTGTTGGATTGCGTCCATCTTGACTTTCGGACAACTGAATTCAACTGGTTCGCGCTTTTGACATTGGATGTCTATCTTGTTCAGTTTATTTAGGGTGCTGACAGGCAAACAGCGGCGCATGGCAAGAGGAAGGCCATGGGTACTTCCATTCAGCAAGCAGCGGAGCCCATCCGGCAACGCAACCAGATTTTCCGCTATGTGTGCAACTTGCGTTTTGGAGCCTGCCAAATTCATCTTCAGTTTCATATACAGAATTAGCAGCATGCATGCTTTTGTAGCCAACTGTTTCAGCACAAGTAAACCTGATCACAGTCATCCGCACACCATCCTGAATCGGTATGACAAAAATTGTTAAACATGTGAATTTGAGAAGCATTCAACAGTGTGGACAAAAGAGATGTACTCCCTCCGTTCCAAATTACTCGTCGCAGAAATGGATGTATCTAGAACTAAAATACATCTAGATACATCCATACATGCGACAAGTAATTCGGAACGGAGGGAGTACTAGTTAATTTGAAGGACAAAACAATAACGGATGTTTATCAGTACCTCTCTACAGTTGAGAACCATTTTAATTCTTTCCCTCAACATTACCGGTCTCTTCATTGTCCTGGTCATCCAGAGACGCCTGACCCCCCCAGATGCTATTTTCAGGATGGTTGGGATGTGCACCAGCTTCGTTCCTGATCCAAGCAGCTGCAGCCTTGCTTTCTGAAAGTGTGGCACCTTCGTTACAAAGCGTTACTTCTATTACTTTGAGACACGGGAGATGCTCAATGCCTAAGTAGAAGCCATAAGCTTTCGCCACTGACACATCAAATGGCTGCTCAAGCTTCTCAAGCTTCGGCATAGCCCCTTTCTGGAACGTTATATATGCCCCATCCAGACTAAGGAGGCCAAACCTCCTCAGACATGGGAATCCAGTTACCGTAAGCTTTTTCTTTGGTCCTGTAGCCAAGTACAGGTGTAGATAAAGTAACGATGGGAGCTCACCAAGAGTGTGCAGATCCTCCTCCCTTAATTCATCTAATCCGATGTTCACGTGAGCTAGGCTTGTGAGTCCTGGAGAAATCCACTTTGGTACGTTCGCTAAATGCATTTTACCATAAATGCATAATTTCTGAAAGGAGGATGGCAAAGGGGACCATGAGTCCATGAAGTCGAGGGAACCGTAACTCCTATTTTTTATACATAAAGACTGCAGTTTGCAGCTGCTAAGCTTGCATAACAAGGAGAGTAGAACCTTCTCATGCCTCTTGTACCCATCTCCATCGTCCAAGCATAAACCGAGTTTATTCAATCTGCTCAAGTTCCCAAGCTCCTCAATTGCATCCAATGAACTCTTGGTAATATCAAATCTTGGGGCTTCCCGTAAGCTCCTCATATTCCCGATCCCATTAGGCACCTTACAATAGGCTTTAGTGAGTAGATATTGCAGCTTAGTGAGCAGAATAATTCCAGTCGGCAGCTCTTGCATGGATGGCGTCCTAAGATCAAGGATCTCTAGATCATGTAGCATCACAATGCTTGACGGTAGCTTTGATATGCCCGTGTCCTTAAAGCTGAGGTATTTTAGTTGGAATAATCTGTCCACATTGGACATATCATACTGCTCCAAACCCTTGCAGCCTTCAAAATCCAGTACACGTAAAGCTTCAAATTTGGTAAGACTAGGAAAATGTTTCATGAAAACTGATGATGTTACTGTTAGAGACCGAACATGGCTTAGATCTTCTTTTTCCAATGCAGATGCCAACTCCTGGTCAATGTGCTGGACAGATAATCGCCGAATAAAACCTTGACGGTTTGTCAAACTTTTTTGGCCTCCGCCTACCACAGTGACAAAATTATCTTCAACTGATTTTGAAATAATAATTTCAAGCATCATGTCATGGACTCGGCAGGCAGGAACCTTGCCGTCATACTCAATGTCCACTGGCTGGACCATGCTTTTGTTGATAAGCTCATAAAAGTAGTTCTCAGCAACCTCTTGCTTGCTAAGCCCACGCTCGTCCGAGATAAAGCCCTCTGCTATCCAATGCCTCACTAACCTCTTTCTATCAATCAAATAGTCCTCGGGGAATATACTGAAATACAACAAACATGTCTTGAGATTAAGTGGAAGATCATTATAGCTAAGGGATAGTATTCTACTCATTCCCTCTAGACTCTGTTTTCTTTCCAGTGCAGAACCAATTGCCCTTTTAACCTTCTCCCACTCCTCCTTGGTTGCTAATCTGTTTGCCAACAAACTAGATATAGTGACAATTGCCAATGATAGGCCTCCACACTTGTTTAGGATCGCATCTGAAACTTCCTTCAGCATATCAGGACATTGGTTACCGGAGCCAAATATTCTGGTCAAAAGTGAAGATCACTTAGGGCTTTCATTTCATACACGCGGTCGACTACACTCGGACAACATGACTTTGCTACATCAACGATGCGTGTAGTAGCTATTATTCTGCTAGAACAACTATTATCTGGAAAAGCACACTTGATAGCGTTCCAGGCTTCTATAGACCATACATCATCTATAATGATAAGATACCTACAAAAAATTAGTAGGTGATGTCAACCAAGTGTGATAAGAAATTGAGCTTGAACACTAGGTACTTAACTAGAGTAGTTAATATATAAGAGTAGATAACTAGATTAGTTAATATATATTGTTTCTACATAGAGTTTATCGTTTATCGTATATGTGTAGCATGACAACTTCACTGAAATTCTAACTAAGGCAAGACATGAATTCTATGTACTAGATCAGAAACAAAAAATTATGTTACTCCTCCGATCTGAATTAATTGATGCAGCTTCTATACAATGTAAACTGGACATTGTATAGAGTTTGCATCAATTGATTCGGATCGAAGGGAGTACAATATTTTCTTTACAACTTGGAAAAACGTTTAGAATGCTTATATGAGTCTATATGAAATGAAGGGTAGAAATAATGAACAGAGCCATGAAACTCCAACATTGCATATGCTTTAGGTGCTCATTAGTTAAGTATGTGCACATATTACGCTTATCACATATGTTTCCATATGCATTTTTTATTGTACAAATGCATCATGCCCACTTCACTGAAGTATTAGTATTAACTAACTGAACTATCTCAATTTACTCGATTATGACATATACATTTTCAGTTTGGCGTTTTTTGCTTTACAATTCGTAAAGACATTTCACAAATGTTGAATTGATTATATATGAAAATAGAAGCAGATATAGTAATAAAATAGTTAAAGTTGTGTTGCATTTTCTCGCAATAAAAAAGGTTGTGTTGCATTTACCAGTGTGTTCACCCAGCGTTCTAATCTGGAAAATAAACATAATCATATATAACACTTAGGGCCTCTTTGATTCGTAGGATTTCCAAAACACAAGAATAGGAAAAACATGGGATTGGGATGGCATGTCATCTTGAATCCTACATGATTGTATGAGCGTTTGATTGTGCATAGGAAAAACGTATGATTCTTTCAAAGAGGTTTGTGTGGATGAAAAATTTCCTATGAAATCTAGTGCGAATGAATCCTATGAAAAAATTCCTATGGTGTACAATCCTATGAATCAAACAAACCACATAGGGAAAAATCCTAAGGACTAGAACCTTTCAAAATTCCTTTGAGAACCCTTTAAATCAAAGAAGCCCTTAGATCATGGTGAACTAGCTAGTGTGGGATGGTGCAAAAGTTTGCATGTAGCAACTAGTTCACACAAAAGACGATGATGATAAGGAAATGCGTACAATTTACTCATACTTTAGCAGTTCATTTTTGAAGTGCCAGATATAACATTTTGAGTAGTTTGAGTACTTCATTAATCTTCTATGCTGCGGCACAAGTACTTCATTAGTCTTTGTACACATTTGTTTTGTTTTAAATAGCAATGATAAAACTTCATTTCAGGATACTATGAATGCAACGCAACCAAGCCGTTATTGCAACGGACAGCATATTTTCATACTATATAACAAACATTCCATATGAACAGCACCTTTCAGCTGGACACAAGATAAATTTCAGTGCGGGTGGTAAGGAGGACTGGTAATTATGCGAGCCAGCCTCAATCGTACACAAGTTATATTTGCGTGAAAATAATGACAGCATGCACCATAGTCCATAGGCCTGTTTTGAGAGAAATAATAAGGGCAGATATTACCTTTTATTTTGTAGCAGTTCTCTTAGCTTTGCAATACATTTCCTTTCATCCCAATCACTTGTATCTTTCGTGGATACATCTTCGCATGACACTTGAGAGATCAGGTCCTTGATAATTTTCTTTATATCTGGTCTTTGCGAGACTGATACAAAAGCCCGACACTGAAACTTTCCTTGAATCTTGCGATAGACCTCATTTGCTAATGTTGTCTTTCCCAATCCACCAAACCCAACAATAGACAAGACCTTGTAATGTTTGGACGAGTTGCTTCCTTCTTCCAACATCCACTTGGCAAGATCGTCTCTTGGATCGTCCACACCCACAAGGTTTGCCCCATCAGCAAAAAATGCATGAAGCCGGGGATCCACAGCGGCAGGGCCTGTGGTGCTAGAAAAAGCATCATTCAGCTTGTAACAATCCTTGAGCTCTTTCACCTGCTTGATGCGACCCTTGAGGTCGTCGATTTCGCCGGCGATTCCGCGCCTAGCTCCAAGCGTCTTGAGACGGCGAACGGTCTTGCGGAAGAAGTCCTTGAAGCTGCCATGGTCTCGGCCGTCGC
Source organism: Triticum urartu (assembly GCF_003073215.2). Taxonomy (NCBI): domain Eukaryota; kingdom Viridiplantae; phylum Streptophyta; class Magnoliopsida; order Poales; family Poaceae; genus Triticum; species Triticum urartu. The sequence continues at coordinate 1,049 of NW_024115802.1, read as the reverse complement.
CGAGGTGGTGGATGAACTTGTCAAAGACGTCCTCGGTGTCGTAGGCCAGCTCCCTGACCAGCGAAATCCACGCCGTCACTTGGTCATTTGGGTCCTCCAGCTTGGTGTACTCCTTGAGCGCGGCGTGCATGCTGGCGAGGGACCGGACCTCGCGCCGGACCCCTTTCAGCCGACCGCACTCGTCGGCGAGCAAGGCCGTGAGCTTCCCGAGGAGGGGCCCAAACGCGCCGTGCGCGGCGCTGACCACCGCCATGGATGCTGCTCTCTAGCTAGCTACTCCTCGCATGTAACTACTAATTCGTTGTGTGCTTGTGGTGGTGGGAGTGTGGAGAAGTGGGTCGAGGAAGAGGATGGATCAGTGGATGTGGTGGGTGGCACGGGCTGCACGATTCCCTGGCTCGGTGACGCGAACCTGCGAGGAAACGGCGGTGGAGGAGCAAGTGGGTGAGATTTAGGAACAAGTGGTCGGACCGCACAACAGTGGTCAAGCTTGACTCAGCCGAGCGGCGGTGTGCGTGCGTGTTGTGCGTGTCGAGCTGGTACGAGCCGGTGCTCGCGGTCAGTTTTGCCGGCCGCGCAGTACGCGCTGGAACGCGTCAGAGTGGGGGAGGTGGGCTGCGTCGTGTGCTGCACCAGCCCACGTATAAAACCCTCCCGTGATCTGAGCTTGTGACGTATGCGTGGTTAGTCCAGCAATATAAAATCAAGGGCGTTCGTTGGTCGGGCTTACACGTCAGGATGTAAATGGACAGCTCACTGGATATTGTGGGACTTGTCCACTCTGACCACCGGTTCTTATGCGAGACTATGTCATAGTCCAATTATTGGCCCTGTTTGGATCTCTAAGTTAGAGTTAGTTTTAGTTAGTTGGGGCTCAAATAAGCCAAAAGTATCCAAACATGGTAGGTTAGTTTGGGTTAGTTGGATCTAACCCACCCCAAAAACTAGTCCACACTAGAGGAGCTTATTTGGATTAGTTCTCCTAGGCCCACTAGAAAAAATAGTAAAAAAAGTTATCCCTCCCATTCAAACATGGTCCAAAGTAGTCA
>NW_024115801.1:0-12600 GCF_003073215.2 Triticum urartu | reverse complement strand
GCTTTCTTGGGGACAGAAGGTGATGCTCTGCTGTCCACAGCAGTATAGGCTTGACTTTTCCCAGCACCCATAGTCACAACTTTTTCAACTTCATAAAATAAATCATATATTTGCTCTCCCAGCACTCCTTCAGCTGAAGGGGGGATTTTCTCAACATCTATGCAGCCAAGAAGAATTCTAGCATACTCTGGTTTATGCACAGTCGATTCATCCACCTCTAATGTAATCCCCACTAGAGCCCCGGCATAAGCCACATGTTCAGTGCACCTTTTCTCTATGGGAATGTTGCGAACCCTAACCCACGCTTTTTCCAGCATGCCTTTAGCTCCAATCGAAGCGGTCCAAGGAGTAATGCATACCACAATATTCCCCTCTTTCAGCGGCAAGCGTTTCCCATAACAGCATGCTCTCTCAACTTCACTAGCATTAGGAAATCGCATCACATATTGAGCAGGGCCAATAGAGCGGGCAGTACAACGCCATTTCTTTTTCCCAGGTTTTTTTGGCAAATATAGCATTAAATTCCTGCTCAATATCCTTAACAGTAGCATCCCCTTCAACTACAGTAATCACCACATTATTGGTTTTTTCCACACTATGCTTAGCTGCACACATATCAGGTATATAAAAGAAACCCTGACCAGGAGATTGAAAACCACACATGAAGGGGGTACACTCCCAAGGCCTCAGAACTTGGCAAAGTTGAGCCATATGACCTAGTTTGTTGCACTTATCACAGCGAATGGTAGGGCAACGAGGAGCGAAATGACCTGGGAGGGAGCAATTGATGCAGAGCTCGGTGTTGCCCTTGGTCGCCACATGCCCAGATGTTGGTGGTGGAGGTGGTTCCTTGGCGCCTGCCATCTTCTCCTTGCTCGAATCACTCATGGCCTGAGCAGCAGCTTCCCATCTGTCCGCAACTTCACCACCACCAGATCTCGAATTTCCCGACGTCGCCGACGCGGGAGCTTCCCATATGACGAGACTGGTTTGACAGCGGAGCCTTGCGACCGCCACCGAATCCACCCCGCGCAGTGTTGTCGCGCCATCCGCCAGATCTCCCCCCGCCACGGTCACCCATCACGGTGCGCGGCACGCTCCCTGCCCGCTCAGCCCCAGCAACTTGGGCGAAGGATCGAACGTCGCCGCCGGCCTTGCCCCTCCACCAGCCAAAGGAATCAGGAGGGGATGGATTGGGGATGCAAACCCTAGGACGCTCCCATAGGTGCTTGAAGAGAGGAGCGAGGTGTGCGTCTCGCGTAGTTGGGGTAGGTGGGGAAAGTGAAGCAGCTCCCCTCGCCTCCTCCGCACTAGAAGGCTCCACGCCAGATCCGGTGCTGGGTCCCGCCTGGCGGTCAGGTGGCCATGGAGAAGTTCCCACGCGTCCTGCCGCCATTAGCGGATGGTTGGTGAGGTACGGGGCCACCCCGGGCCGGTCCACGCTCGCCTGAATCTTTGTACGCCCCTCGTGCACCGCGCCATGGACCTTGCACGTCTCCGGAGATCGCGCCCGAATGTCGCCGACGTCGATGAACTCCCCCGCCCGGAGAAAATGTCGCCGACGTCGATGAACTCCCCCGCCCGGAGAAAATGCGCATCCACCGTGACTCCGCGGTCATCGATCAGAATAATACGGAGAGCATCCCGCCGGAGCACCAGCTCGCCGTCATAGAACGTGAGCGAGCGCAGCTGCAGATCGGCAGCCTACAAAACACGCCATCTCTCGTCAGGTGTGTCGTCCTGTGTGTCGCGTGAGCACGACGCGCGGTGCGCCATCTCCGGTGCTCCTAGATGGGGACGGAGGAGGGGCGGTACGACAATGCTCGCAGCCAGGTGGTGGCACGCCCATGCTCCGGCCATCAGTGGTCAGCGTGTTGTGTGTCGCCTCCTTCCATGGTATCGTGGACTCAAACGCACAGCTGGAGCTAGTCTCCGGCAGTTACTATCGTCAGAAAGAAATTTTTGTCCAAATGCTGACCGAGGGTCGATGACTTTGACCATGGGAGTCGTCGTAGCTCTCCATCAAAAGGAATCTTCCGCGCAGGAGCTAAGCAAGCAGTGAACTTACAACCTTCTCTGCGCATGTATATATAAACTACTGAGGTTATGCTCCTAACGGAAGGCAAACTGGCCGCTTGCACAAGTCTGTGGCACTCTTCATCTCCTGCCATGGCACGTTCCTTGGCAATCCTCGTTATCATATTCATATGCTGCTCCGTGCCATGCTCAATGGCCAAACAAGGTTAGTACTTAGTAGTTAATCAGGTTAATGCATGTTTCGTGCACTAGCTCTTATATTCTAGGCCCGGGTTCATCCAAGCATTAGCACTTGTATAGTCGTATATAAATTTATGGTGCGCATATACGTAGTTCATCTAGATGGAAGCCGTCCGAGTTTTGGTCCTCCGTCACCGCAGGGTGCGAACTCGCATGGCTGTGTTATTAAATGCAATAACGGGCGTCCAGACACCACATCTCCGACGACGGCAGCCCTTACACCGCACCGCAAGACCCTGCAGCAGGCTATTCTAGATTGATATGTGTATATATGACACATGCAAGTGTTCCGCTAGAGTCTTGGAAAGTTTACCATTGACTATTGCGTACACTTTTTGTCAGGGGTGTCTGGAAATGATTACGAAGATGGTGTATGCCAGTAAATAAATATGAGGATGGTTGTACTGTTTTTATATATTATATAATTGTGAACTCTAATTAATCAGTGTATTGCATGAATAAACTGTCTATTTAGTGCTCCAAAATCCATATAGTAGGAAGCCATATGGAATATGGAGCCAAGTGCAGATTTTTGGTCCCCGAGCTCCAAAAAAATTAAAAAGCATATTTGAAAGTTTCAGAAAAATCTGAAAAAAATCCATGGAACTCATGTGTGTTCCCATGAACATGTGGAATTTCGTTTAAAAATATTGCGATGTGTAGGCTGAAAAAACAATTCCGGCCCAACAACAAAATAAAGGGACCATTTGTGAAGTATGTATTTGCAACCCAATTGACCGGGACGACTTTGAACATTGCTAGAACCAAAACAGAATCTGCCTACCAATCTGGTCCTAACCACCCCCTATAAAAAAAAAGCAACCCACAATCGAAGAGCACAGCCATATATACTCATTGATTGAGCAGCTCTGGACAGGATCGATCATGGCGCACTCTTCTTCCTTGGTATGCTGTTCCTTGGCAAGCTCAGCGGCGGCCCAAGGTACGAGAGTGGTTCCGGCTACGCCTTGCTTCCCATATGCATGCACACGTACTTCCAGTTTACCGAATCCTGATTATTTGCAGGTGCTCCTCGCGGAAACCGTGTGCAGGGTGCTGCTCAGCGATGTGATGCCCACTAGCTCGTTCTGAATTCAATATAGGATCGACATGTCTAATTTGTCTTAGTCACGGATTCCGCTTTTGCATGAACTCAGAAAGCAGGTTATGGTACTCTCGGATCACCGTAAGTCGGCTGGCAGTTCTGCACTTGTTTTCACACTCGAAAGATTTCCTTTTTCCTAATGCAACCACCAGCTGGCTTATGGTTATTAGAGAGTATTACGGACTAGCCCATAAGGACGAACTAGGGAGGAAGTCCCTAGCCGAGGGGTTTTTCACCCAAATATAATTCTCTTGAAATTTCTTGAACTTTCAACGAGCTTTTCGGAATCTTCCGAAACTTTCCATAGAATAAAACTTTTCCGGACACATATCATACATTTCTGGAATTCCTGAAACTCTTATGAGAACATCCGAAACACTCCTGGAACTATTTGAAACACTTTCCGTGCTCATTATCCGATTTTCTAGTTCTCATAAATATTACTAGTCGCTAAGTGTGCTATCCTACAGGTTCGGAAATAAGTGGACATGACCTAGAACACTTTCGGGTCAATAGTTACTAGTGGGGTCCTGACATGCTTGTTAACTCTCACATATATACGAAATTCCTGAGCGAAGCTTTTGTTCCCGAATACCATTTCCTTTGCTTCGTGATACTTTACTGTCGGTACTAGAACAGGTAGATCTCGGGTATGGGGCCCGAGCTGTGGATCTTGGGTCGATGGGTAACAGGAGACAATATTTACCCAGGTTCGGGCCCTCTAGAAGAGCTAAAACCCTATGTCCTGCTCTGATTGTATTGATGACGATGTATCAAGTACATGCTTCATCTACCTCGAGATCATATATTGTGTCCTAACCCTAAGGTGAATAATGAATGTATCTCTACGGACTAAACCCCTCATCTTATATAGGCACTGGGGTACCTAAGGTTGCTTGCTAGAGAAACGCATGCCAATAGCCGAAGCAATCCTTGGTGTACACGCTAAGTCTCCGGTAGAGTCCATCTTCACCATGCCAGGAATCGAGATTTCCGGAGTCCTTCCTTATGAGATTGGTGGTCCATAAGCTCACCCATCTTATAAGATCCCTTAGTCTAGGACACCATCAGCAGGATCGCCACGGCTGATGTCACTTTTGATCTACATGCAGGCTATTAGGATACTAATAGTATCTCCTGTAATTTGGTTAGGGTTACACCGCAGCCTTTTGCTGCTTGGCTTCCTACTGAGCCTTTTGCTGACAGTATTCTGGACTAAGGGGTACCAAACTAGTTGTCCCGCCGAGATCTGCCGGTTTTATTGACTCTATTATAGTATCATCATTATCTCCTTTTGCACAGGTAAAAGTGACCCATGAATACCCGAGGTGAGATACTATCAATCCGGTAGGAGGTACAAGCAAGTCTCCAATCTATGCACCTGCACAAACAATCAAACACTTACACCCAACGCGATAAATGGGTTGTCAATCCCTTCACGGTAAATTGCAAAGGTAAGATCTGATAGAGATAGGTATAAAAGATTGCTAAAACGTCAAAAGAAATAAAAATAAATAAATTGTAGCAAGATATTTTTGGTATTTTTTATTTATAGATCTGAAAATATATGGCAGAAAATAGACATGGGGGGCATAGGTTTCACTGGAGGCTTCTCTCTTGAAGGCAAATAATACGATGGGTGAACCAATTACTGTCAAGCAATTGATAGAAAAGTGCAAAGTTATAATGATATCCAAGGCAATGATTGTGCATATAGGCATCATGTTCGTGTCAAGTAGACCGACTTCTGCCTGCATCTACTACTATTACTCTACACATCGACCGCTATCTAGCATGCATCCAGAGTATTAAGTTCATAAAAAACGGAGCAACGCCTTAAGTAAGATGACATGATGTACAGGGATAAACTCAAGCAATATGATGAAAACCCCATCTTTTTATCATTGATGGCAACAATACAATACGTGTCTCTCTACCCCTACTTTGTCATTGGGTGAAATCACGCAAGATTGAACCCAAAACTAAGCACCTCTCCCGTTGCAAGAAATACCAATCTAGTTGGCCAAACCAAACCGATAATTCGAAGAGAAATACAAAGATATCAAATCATGCATGTAAGAATTCAGAGAAGATTCAAATAATATTCATAGATAATCTGATCATAAATCCATGATTCATCGGATCTCGACAAACACACCGCAAAAGAAGATTACATCGGATAGATATCCAAGAACATCGAGGAGAACATGGTATTGAAGAACATCGAGAGAGAAGAAGCCATCTAGCTACTAGCTGTGGACCCATAGGTCTGAGGTAAATTACTCACGCTTCATCGGAAGGGCAATAGCGTTGATGTAGATGCCCTCCGTGATCGAATCCCACTCCGGCAGATCGTCGAAAAAGGCCACAAGATGGGATCTCACGAGAACAGAAGGTTGCGGCGGTGGAAAAGTATTTTAGTGGATTTTTCGGAGCGTTTGGGAATATATGTGAATTTATTGCACGAAGAAGTAGGTCGGTGGACTCCCGAGGGGGCAACAAGCCAGCCCCCCCCCCCCCCAGGGTGCGCCCCTGCGGCTTGCCGCCGCCTCGTGGGTCTTATGACTTGGAATCCAAGTCCTACAGGTGTCTTCTGGTCCAACAAAAATCATCGCGAAATTTTTATTCCGTTTGGACTCCGTTTGATATTCCTTTTCCGCGAAACTCGAAAACAAGGAAAAAACAGAAATTGACACTGGGCTCTAGGTTAATAGGTTAGTCCCAAAAATAATATAAAATAGCATATTAATGCATATAAAACATCCAAGACAGATTATATAGTAGCATGGAACAATCAAAAATTATAGATACGTTGGTGACGTATCAATAGCATCCCAGTTACTTCAACAATGCTCATGATCAGGAAAACAAAATCAATCATCAAAGCTAATGTTAGAGGCTTGACTTGGGATCAGATTGGTGTTTATGTTTCCACACATGCAATTGGGTTATCCTCTAAACTCATATTCAAGAATCAATGCAATTATAGCACAAAAATATAAGCTCAATTATGAACATAGAAATAAAATAATACATTTCTTATTGCCTCTATGGCACGTCCCTATTACAAAGCACACCATCTGGCATGAAGGTACATGACATTCTCATGGTCTAAGAAAGTGAGTAACACTTTCATGAGTATGCTTATACATTGTGATGATGTGTTCTCATAGTATGTCATTCGGTTGGGTCTATTCAACACCATTGTTTCGTTAACACATGCTATTATTGTTATCGGCATCCCTGTTACTTTAACAATGCCCTATTATCAGGAGAATGGGATCATCATGCAACACATGAGGTAGTCTTAGAGGCAAGACTATGAACCTACTTTGTGTTTATGTTTCCACACATACATATGAGCATTGCTCTGAATCTCAAATTCAAGAACCATAGCAATTCTAGCACAGAAATATAAATGTTTATTATAAACACATTTAAATAAATAATAACATTTATTTGTGCCACTAGGGCATATTTTCACCATGTGACATAACCTCTGTAGTATCCTCTCCAGCAAGCGCCCAATCGTTCCTCGCCATGGTGCACTCAATAATGGAGTGACCCCTGGTATCATTCTCCCCACATGTTGCGCTTCTACTCGTTGATGACATATTCCTATCAAACAAAACTTCCCCTGATGCCAGGGAACTTTTGACATGGACCGCCATAGATTTGGTCATTCCTTCTCCTCTCTCGGGCCATTCGACGTTGTTGTCCTTCCCTCTAGCAAGGTCTCTCTCTTTCTCTTCATTCTGACAAGCAGACGATAAGCAGAACAAAAACTCAATAATCCCATCTGCTTCCTCATGCCAACCCGGAAATGATCTTGAATACTCGTGTTGAGAGGTATCTTCACAACCGCCTCAACATCCATTGGAGCAAGGAATCTTTGTCGTTTATCTTTATTCCGAGCATTTACTAACGAGACAATAAATTTTCTTACCCTCAGGGGTGGAGTATTAGACATGTATGCAGATGGTATCTAGGTCTATGGATTTATGGGCGGAGTGCATATATAATATGAACACATCTTACAAAATCTGGCATAAGCACAAGATATTTCACTTCACATGTCTATGTTATGTTTACTCCACTTATATTTTATGGGGAGTTACTATTGGTGCAATTATGAACCATGGTCCAGTTTTGCAAAACTAATCATTTGGAGAAGACAAATTTTCTTCAAGTTCTCACTGAGCGGACGACTTGCTTCTAGTTATAAACTCCTGCACCTGGAATCCCAACAACCTTTCTAATAGTCCTAGTGTAAGCATCAAGCTGTGTTCCCAAAGGAACAAGTCATTGTGTGCTCCTGGCATAGAGCGCGAAGGTGTGATATATAGGACATGTCACCGGAGGAAGCCTCATCCGTGCAGCGGCTGCTTCACATGCAAACCCTGGCGCCCTCTCGAAGCCATGGAACATTCTCAATTCTTTTAGTGCAACTTCTTGGGGCGGTATCATGACACCATGCCATGTTTCGTGATTTCCAGGCTTCATTTGAATTTGTGAGAATACAAATGCCAATAACCACCATGTTGTTTCCCACGTCTTGGCCACCTGGTGTGTGAGACTCCTTTTCTTTATTACTTACGTAAGGCCTAAAAATCCACTAATTAATGACAGCCAGTAATATTTTTAACACCACTTCTGGATAAAATTTCATGTACCTACGTTTCAAATTCGAATTATATCCATTAATGTTCTTGTTAATCCATTGACATAAGATCTCTTTATACACTACACACGGTTTGTCAACTTCAGTTGGTGACAATCCATTAGCTCTGGAAAGCAAAACCATGTAAGTATTGTAGATGTGTGTGGAATACTTTTTTTCTTTTCACGTCATGGAATCCATTTTTTAACAGTGTGTAAAGTTCTAGTGGAAGATCATGGAGTTCCAGTGAGCTTTCCACTAAAACCGGAAAGACAGAGGTCGGCATTTTCAATCAGACAAAGGGGACTCCGACCAAAATGCATGATTTTAAACAGAATTTTTTTTAGTCTTCAGTCGAAGGAATCATTTCCCACGTTGAAAATGCCATGCGTACGTGCAGAGACACGGAATCCATGCATGCACCGCACCTGGGCCGAGACATACTACGTACAGGGTTGACCGAGCGACGACCTGGACCATATTAGCACTAGCATGCATGCATGCATGCTGATTTCTGTCCTTGTCGCTCGTGCAATGAACTGGCCTCTCATGCAATGAAATGACCTGGACCATATTAGGGCGCCCTCGGCACTGGCTCCCCCCCGCAAGGCCATGCAGGCCGCCCCGGACGTCGACAGTAAGACGCTTGCGCGTCACGCAACACCGACATATATATGATGCGGCGATCGCCGATGGTGGTGCCATGGAATTGAATAAAGGAGCAGCGCACTGTGGGACTGCAACGATCAGCCAGCCCCTTCGCAGGATCAGCCGGATCGTATAACTAATAAGAGAGCCAGCATGTTAGTACCGAGACATCTCCTGTGCAATTCTTGTGCGCATGCTTTCTATTACTGCTTGATGTCCTTGTTGCACGCATGATATTATATCTTGAGTCGTCAAATTTTGTCATATCTCGTGCGTGCCAAAAAACTTTGATTACCGGTAAATAGCGTGTGCCGTGTGCTCATCCTCGGCGACACGGGTTATGCCAAGGAACTTTGATTGTTTCTGAGTTCCTGGGACTGTTTACAACCATGGGTTATGGTTCCATTTCCCACGACAAATCCGCTTACCGTCTTTTAATATTATACGTTTAACTTCTCACGGTATGCGTAAAAAAAAGGGTTATATTATTAACTAGAAGAAGTATGATGCTATATACTGATATAATATTTGGAAACTTTCTTTCTCAAATTAAATTGTAGTATCACAGGTAAATATAGAGGTATTCAATTGAAAATTGAAAGCTTTCTCATAGAACAAAATGTATCATTAAACTACTTTTTTGTAGCAAAGGCAAACCAGCAATCAAACATCCTAAGTCATCCATCCAACATCTCATTTTCGCCTTTTTCCATAGACCCGCACCCATTCAAGGCCCTCCCAACTCCCGCCTTTAGTTTTATTAGGGGTCTAAACGCAGCTTTATTAATCAACAATGTTCATGAGTATACAACTAACATAAGGTAAAGCCACAAGCGAGAAATTTCGGCCTACTCCAAGAGATGATGCGACCTTAGTTAGAGCGTGAGCCTCGACATGAAAATCGCACTTTTCGTCGACAAAAGACACTTCATTGATAGACATTCCCCAAGGAATTGCTGCAAATTTTTAACAGCTCCCCAAAGATGTGCATACAGTAACCTCCTTGCAATCGGATGCAGACAACATATCATTGAGGTTAAGTTCAAGGGCCAATGAAGAGCTTCATTGCACGAGTCTAGCCATATCGGTAAGGCCTTCAATGACGAACACAAAGACTCCCATTGGCATGCCACCTACTCCCATCTTAAATGAGAGGGAAGCTACCTACACTGTAAGCGCTGAATTGACATGCCATTGGCATAGCCCATCGGATAATCTGTTTTCCTTTTATTACTACACCTACTAATATAAAAGTAATTGTTAATTTAAAATACATCATTGCTGTTTTAAAATATTTATTACTATTATAAAAATAATTACTAGCCCAGGGACATTTGTAAAACTACTATTTATACTAATATATAGTAAATACATCATTGGTATTTTAAAATAATGATACATGGACGTATTTCAACTGAATGTTACAGATCCTCGCCACTTCCGAAAATATCCATATATTTGTTGAAAAAGATAAGAAATTATAAAGTAATAAAATAAAAACAAGATACTGAAGGCTCAAAACATAAAAGGAAAGAAAATGGTCTGCAATTTTTAGTAAGTTAGGAAAGATAGAAAAAGAATATAGCCAACTTAATAAAATGAAGAACAATTATTTTGAAAACATAGAAAATATAAAGTAAAAGATGATGGGGAGAAAGAAACCAAGACAATCGGGTGGGACTAAACAAGATCTGTTTAGGCAGAGGGTCATCGGCTTGTATAAGTAGGAGTTTGGATTTTCAACAGGTTTGCTCTTCGGGCTCTTGGGATAGGCACGAGGTCCCATGGGCTATCTAGGCTTGCTACTTGGCTGGTCAAGCAGGCACCACAAGTGTTTTAGCCCAAAGGTTCCTGGAGTGATGACTTATAAATGCTAGATGACACCCCACACGTTGCTATGGTAATCGGTTGGAATAGATTAATTTCAATGAGATTTGATTGTGCGAGATATAAATATTTAGATTAATAACACATGAACTAAAATTAAAAATTCATATGACTTATATAATTGATTATGTATAGTTATAATATATATATATATAAGTACAGTAGAATAAAAAATATTTTCCCATGCACAGTTGCATGTAGTGGTGTGTCTTTTCCCATGCATTGTTGCATGTTGAGGTGCACCTTATCCCATCAATACTTATATGGTGATGTGGCATGATTGCATGATGCATGAGATAAAAATGTTAGTGGAATCACTCTCTTAGGTATATAGGATACACATAAAATTCTAATAACTACTATACAGTACAATTGTTGAGAGGGTAAAGGAAATTATAACATATATTTTCAATTGTTTTTCCTCTCAAGATAAATATTTACCTGACGTTGTGCTAAATTTAGGAAAAATTTAACTTGGCCTTTAGGGTTCTTTTTGAAATCCCAACATTCTTCCACTTTATACGTGTGGCCAAAATATGTCCATGTACCATGCACGTAAACTTCCCATGCAAATTGCGAAGACAAAGAAAAAACAGGCAAGTAAATGTGCCATGTAAATTGTGATTGAATGGTTAGGAGGATAATTGTATCCCCAACTCACCATAGTTCAAGCCCTAGACTTAACATTGGTGCTGGCACTTTTCTGGGTCTTTTCTCTCGATGGATTATAAACTCAAATCACTCAAGAGAGTGGGTTGCTCAACTATCTTCTCGGAAACAAACGGAGCAGCCATCGGACAAAGTCGATGCGGGGTGTCTATTTATAACCGCAACCTTCCCTGATGAGAAATTACCATTTTGGACACTCAGTCCAGCCATTGGCCAACCGACACGTTCTCAACGATTGGATTTTTGGAGCAACTGTAACATTACTTGAGGTTTAAGTAATGCTAAATCTTCGACATATATATGATGAGACGACGGATGATGTTGGTGCCAAGGAATTGAATAAAGGAGCAGCGTATTGTGGGACTGCAACGACCATTTGCATGCCCTCCAGCAACAGTATGTAGACCGAGCTTCTTCGCAGAATCAGCCAGATTGTATAATTAATAAGAGGGCCAGCATGTTAGTACCCATACATCTCTTGTGCAATTCCTGTGCGCATGTTTACTAGTTGTGCGCATGATATTATATCTTAAGTCGTCAAAATTTGTGATATCTCGTGCGTGCCAAAAAACTTTGGTTACTGGTAAACAGCCTGCGCTCTTCCTTGGCGACATGGGTTATGCCAAGGAACTTTGATTGGTTCTGAGTACCTGGGACTGATTACAAACATGGGCTATGGTTCTGATTACCGAAAACTTTGGTTACCGCCCCGTAAGTGCATGTTCCAGTTCCCACGATAAATCTGCTTACCGTCTTTTAAAATCATGAATATAACTTCTCATGGTACGCATAAAAAATAGAGTTATACCATTAACTATAAGAGGTACGAAGCTATATACTGATATAATATTTGGAAACTTTCTTTCTCAAATTAAATTGTAGTATCAGAGGTAAATATAGATACAATCAATTGAAAATTGAAAGCTTTCTCATAGAACAAAATGTTTCATCACACTACTTTTTAGTAGAAAAGGCAAACCAGCAACCAAACATCCTAAGTCATCCACCCAACATCTCATTGTCCATATTTGTGCCTTTTTTTCATAGACCCACACCGATTCAAGGCCCTCCCAACTCCTGCCTTTAGTTTTTTTAGGGGTCTAAACGCGGCTTTATAATCAACAATGTTCATGAGTATACAACTAATAAGGTAAAGCCGCAAGCGAAATTGAGGCCTACTCCTAGAGATGATGCGACTTTAGCTAGAGCGTGAGCCTCGACAGGAAAATCCCACTTTTCATCGACAAAAGAGACTTGATTGATAGACGTGCGTCGATGAGAGAACTCCAGAATAAATGCTGCAAATTTTTAACAGCCCCCCCCCCCCACACAACAAATGCCTAAAGGAACACAT